>NC_060211.1:159112500-159327500 GCF_021130785.1 Homalodisca vitripennis
ATGCCATTCAGTACCATATCCTTCACAAATTTCATAAATATATTTTCAGAATTTTGTACTTTGTTTCTGAACTGCACACTATCTGAAAATGCTATACAAAACAATTGTACTAGACTGTCAAATGCACAGGTGTTTGATAATATAATCTTTTCTTTGCCAATTGTTAAAGGTTTAAGTCCAAATAGATTTCCATTTTTAAGTAGACCAATCGTGACCAATGCCCGTGCACTTGACATATTAGCAAGTGTAATTTCCGTGTTGGGTTGAAGATATGAGCTGTGTTTTCTTTTTCCACTTTCAACTCCAGTCACTAGTCCTCTCCAGTTTTCTTTTTCTCTAGACTCTCTAATTCTTTCTTGGATTTTTTCTACTTCTCTATCAGAAGTAACATCAAGCATATCTTTGCTGAAATCATCTTTCTCCTTTGCAGCAGCAATTTTCATAGCCCCTTCAATAGACGAGATGTGGTGAAAAACAAAGTCATCAACTCTCATAGGCAATGTCACGTGTTTAAAAATTATGTTTTTCAATATATTGAATTCAGATTCGACCGCAGCTAAACTGGCCGTAATGCCTCCATATTCAAAGATAGGAACCATAATACTTGTCCAAGTAGGTATTAGTGGTGATATCTCTAGGATTTTCTTAACAATATCTGGAAGATATTGCTGATTTCCTCGGTTGCCAACAACTCTATTTTCCTCAGCATTTTCAATAATTGAGACTACCATGCGATAAAATATGTTGCTTTCTTTCCCTGATCATTTCATACCTTGTGTTTTCGGAATTCTCGGTTTTGTTACTTCTTCCTGTTCAGTGACATCCTCGTCTGTTGTAGTAAATCCTCCAATTTTTTTAATTAAAAATTGTTTACTTTCTTCACATGGTGTATCATTTCCTGCCATATCCGAGCCTTCCGTAGGTGATATGGCAACTGTAATTACATGTTTTAAAATATTTTTTACGTCTTTGATGCTGGTGGATTGTAAAATTTGACATAAGCACCTGACGTAAAATTGCTTTGTTATTTTTAATGCATTTTTTAAACATCTCCAAGTAGTAACTAGCTTAACAACATGTGCTACATCGTTACGAACGAAACAGTTTGGTATGTCAGGCACAGAACATTCTTCTGTAAGACCCAAAAGTTGTGCACAGCGTCCACAGTAAGCTTCAAGTGACGGCAATGAAGTAAAAGCTTGGACGCAGGCTGACATGATAGCTGTGGACATATCAACCACTACTTCATTTGGTGCCGTTACATCACACCGGAGGAAGCATGCTAACCAATGGCGCAATGTTTCTGTGTCGTGCCTCTCCGAAAGAAGGTTGCAAACTGTATATATTTTCTGTGACTCTTTGTCTCTAACCACAAAGCTGTATAAAAATATGTTGCCTGACTTTACTCCCGGAGCTCTTTCCAAGCGCTTTACTACTCCTCCAGTGGCATCAATTGATGCAGAAACAGGAAAGTTGTTGTTCTTACAGTGTTGTCTATATACATGAATTTGCGCAGAACTATGGTACCTAACTGAAAATTTGTCATAACTAACGTCTCTTATTATGTTAACAAATCTAGAAGTATGCATAGCTTTCCCCAGGGCTACAATGGGGTTTTCATCTGCTCGTAAAGAGCTAAGATGTTTGGCTTTTGCACGTCTTAACTGACTTGTAGAGGGCAAATGCGCAGGTTCTGGTTCTCCAAAACACATGAGTTTATCAGCTTGACATCTTTGGTACGCGTTTGATGCTATATTTTTTGTCTACAACATCATCCAAAGCTACTTTTAAAGCATGTCCAGCTAAATCTCTTTTTAAATTTTTTGGGTGTACAATATTAAATTTTCCTTCATATTTGCAGACGAATTCAGCATTTTCCCCTTCTTCTGGCAATTTGGACATGAAGGCATGAAGTTTTGATTTACAAAATGTGCAATTACCAACAATCGTAATAGCATGCAAAACATCTGACATTGATACTCGCCCTCTGGAGTACGAAAGTTTACATGGCAGTTTTGTATATTTTCCATAAATATGAATTGAAAACGTGTGTCCATGTGTGTCGTTTTAATTGAAAATATGTCCTCTTACCAGTCTTCCCGTCCATGTATGTGGCATGTTCTGGTCTCATATCATTCCAGTCTTCCCTGCTTAAAGTTATTTTAAATTTTTTTACTTCTTCTGCGAATTCATCACTGGAAGAGTTTGCTGAAACTTCCTCTTCGTTACTGGACGAGGATATTTGTTCTTCATTCGCGGAATCCACAGAGCTGGTAGATCCATTAGGGTGAAGAAGGGTAGTTAAGAGCCCGTACCTTTAAAAACAGACATCAGGATAAGAGAAGTAGCAGGATTTCAGCAATGAAGTAGTAATGAATATATCTATATATATAAAAATGAAACTGTTCGTGTGTAACAGCATCACTCACAAACGGCTGGACGGATTCGCCTAATTTTTTTTTAAATTTGTTCGTCTTGATCTGTAGAAGGTTATAGGATACTTTTTATCCCTTTCCCGATTCAGGATTCCGCCCCACTGGTTACAGAAATACCCGTAAGAAATGCATTGCAGCAAACATATGTTATTAAGTGAAAGAGTCTTTTAAAATTTTTAATCAGCTGTTCTTTGTAAACATATATAATGCGACAAAAAATATATTTATATATAAATTTCTTTACACTTATAGTTTTAAAGCATATAGTAAGCTTAAGAGAAACGACAAATTTTGTTTAAACTGTTTCTGCAATCATAATATATAAAAATGAATGTTTGTGTGTTTGTCCTTTATAGACTCAGAAACTATTGGACCGATCACTATGAAAATTTGTATTTTTCTATGTAGAAGGTTTATACGCAATGCCCATTGATTTAACTAACCACCAGGCTGTACTGCAAGATATAAAAGTTATCAAAGCGCCTGCACATTATAAACTGCAATTACAACACAGTAGTTACGTATATTAAAATATCCAAACACTATTTGAAGGCAAAGAAATATACGGGCAAAGTTTTAAGAGACGCGTGCGAAGCCGCGGGAAACAGCTAGTATATATATATATATTTATTGAAATTATACATATGTATATATATATATATATAAATGGCAATAGCCTTATTTAATTTTTCAATCAACATTTAATCACAAAAAAGTACTTGCTCCACCGGGACTCAAACCCGGATCTCTCACTTGTCGGGTGAATGTGCTATCATTACACCACAGAGCGCTTACTTTTTCCGATTCAGTTATTTTGTATTTGGCCGTATTTGTCACATATGTGTTCAAATATGCAAACTAACATATAATCGGAAGACCAAATACCGGCGGAACAAGTACTTTTTGTGATTCAATGTTTATTGAAATTAAATAAGGCTATTGCCATTTATACTGTTTAATGTAAATCAAAGTTGTTTGACAGGAATTTGGTCTTCCGATCATATGTTAGTTTGCATATTTAAAAACATATGTGGCAGATACGGCCAAATACAAAATAATTGAATCGGAAAAAGTAAGCGCTCTGTGGTGTAATTGGTAGTACATTCACCCGGCAAGTTATATATATATATATATATATATACGCCGCTGAAGGGTAACTGCTAGTACATATCTATATATATAAAAATGAATGTTTGTATGTTTGTCCTTTATGGAATCGTGAACTATTGGACCGATCATGATGAAAATTTGTACGTATATGTATTTTTCCACGGAGAAGGTTTATAAGCTATGCCCATCCCTTTCCCGATTCAGGATTCCGCCCCACTGGTTACAGAAATACCCATAAGAAATGCATTGCAGCAAACATATGTTAACGTCCTTTTCAAATTTTTAATCAGCTGTTCTTTGTAAACATATATTACACTTATAGTTTCAAATTATAATAAAATGTCTTGAACAAGACGTGCTTTCAGTCTTCTGTTGACAGTTCTTTGGCCAATGTTAAAATGGACAGCACCTGTTGATTGGTCCAGAGTTTCTAGAAATGTAGCACTTAGTTTTCGGATGTAGTCACAGATGGTCGGAATTTCTAATTCATTATGAATCTGTCGGTTTCTAACAAACCATGGAGAATTTGTTGCTATTCTCAAAAACTTGTTTTGGAATACTTGAAGTTTGTTCATTTTTGATTTATGGAGGCAAGGACCCCAAACTGGACAAGCATAAGTTAAGAGGGGTCTGAATATTCCTTGGTAGATTAAAAGAGCGCATTTAAGTTTAAGAGATGATCTTCTATTGATAATTGGGTACATTTGTGCCAATCTTGTGTTTGCTTGATTTAATTTTGAATTTATGTGCTGTTTATAAGTAAGTTTAGAGTCTAATAAGACACCCAAATATTTAACAGTTCTGTCATTTTCATTCCATGGTATGATGTTATCTTGAATTTCTATATTCCTTAAGGGATTGAATTTTCTTAGCGAAAATATTTTCGCTTCACATTTTAGAGGGTTAAGTGCGATTTTCTCAAGTACTAATTTTATTGTTTATTTTCTGTTAACTGTATTATGTTATAGGGTGTCTCCATTGGAGCAAACCCACTAATGTTAATATTTCTATGTTCTTCTGTTCTCTATGATTCAAACTTCTGTGTATAATTATTTACTTGTAGTAATTGAACCAGAAATAAAGCTTTTGAAAAAAAAAAAAAAAAACTTATAGTTTTTAAAGCATAGAGTAAGCTTAAGAGAAACGACAAATTTTGTTTAAACTGTTTTTGCAATCACTGTTAAACATAGACTTTACTATCCAGATAATACAATTCAAATTTGACGTAAAAATTCACCTTTAACTGCAATATTTATTTAATATAAACCATGCTCATGCTTGATCAGAAGAGTAATGCAGATATCATAATTACTATCTTACGTTGGCTACAAATATAAAGAATGTTATAAAATCAACCTTAGTTGTTTTTTTTGACAGAAGTATGGTTCTCAAAACTCCGTGTGTACATATTCTCTCGATCGAGACAACAAAGCAAGCTCAATCGTGGCATCGGAGATATAACTAATTTAATCTAAAATTTATTATAGTAAAAAAAAAAAATTTACTAAGTAATATAAGGACTTCGGTTCTTAAGATTTGCGTGCGAAGCCGTGGGTAACAGCTAGATAGAGGCAGGAATATGGTACATACCTTCATAATACGCCCAAGAGGCTCACGATGGAACGACTATCAATTATCTCAGCAATGTTTAGAATGTGATAGAAAAAGAATAAGTGAATATAGTGTACTGTTTTCAACGGGAAATTGCGTGCGAAGCCGCGGGCAACTTTTGCAAAAAATTATTGAAATGCGCAGCAAAGCGCGCCGGGCCCGCTAGTATATATATATATAAATGAATGTTTGTGTGTTTGTCCTTTATAGACTCAGAAACTATTGGACAGATTTTGATGAAATTTTTTGATTGTTTGCAGTGGAATTCGAGAATGGTTTAGATTCACAATTCGGTCAAATTTAAAAAAGTTTATTTAAATAATTTTTTAATTATTGTTGTTGATGTTGGAGTGTTTTATATCGGATCCGACAGACTGCGCTACGACATCTAATACAAAGCGAACTGATACTTAACAGCTGTTAATATTCTCAGCTGAAGTTCATCAAAGAGGCAGAAACATTTGTTTACATTTAATATTTAGAAAATTTTTATTTTAAAGTGCTTGATGAGTAGTGTAATGCAGGTTGCATAGAAAACGCCATTGCCTAATTTTAAATTCATATTGCACTAATTATCAATAAACTATCTAATGCAATAAAAATACTATTAAACGCTATTATGAAAACAACCTCAAACTCTTTAGAACTTTACAAAATATATATTACCCCCCTGAAAAGATGAAATTTCCCTAATTTTCTCAAAAAGTAGGTTCTTTGTACCAATGGCTACCAAAGATTACGGAGGGTTAAACTTATTACAGATTAATATCGTAAAAAGTAATGAGATTATGAAAGTTAGCAAACCGTGGCACAAATATAATATTCTAGTTGTACAACTATAGAGCACCTGCTATCGAGAAACATGCATAATAAAAGTCTTCTTTAAAACATATAAAATCATTGAACCTACCTGTTCTCCTTCACCACAAGATAAACATTAGATGCAGATACGGAGGTTTTCAGCTCGGGTATTGCATTGATGGCATTAGATATGTCATTCCATATGTGGTTTTTCTTTCCGACAACATTTCCATCTACCACAATTTTGTCCCTGTGTGTTGAAATGAGACGCCTAGTTTCATCTACTGGAAAAGTTGATGGACGACCTTTCTTTGGCATTGATGCCATCCCTAAAAATTATAACTATATGTTTAAAATTGAAATTATATGAAAAAAAATATTAGTAAAATACTAGAAGTACGCTATTCTTCTTGTAACATGATGAGTAAAACGTTTTTTTTTCACCCACTAAATGTATACCAACCCTATATTGTCAACAAAATTATTAAGATTTAAACAAAAAAATAATACAATTAGGGCCAAACAACTTTCATTTGTTACATACAACCACCAATCAGTAGTAAGGCACACTTTAAACGACATTTTTTAAACCCTAGCATCACTTCTGTTCTACATTGCAGCTGGTATAAAGTGATTAGAAATAACTTTTCTACTAGGACTTTCGTATTACGGATTCAATTCCTGAACAAACTGTCAGAACCCCTTATTTCTATAACAGAAAATGGTTGAAAGTCATTAGTAAACAGTTTCAAAATACATTTGTGTAGCTTTTTTTCATTTACCTACCGGATGCAGTTTGTGCATTTTTAATTTGGATATTTGAATTATGACGTTCTATTTTACTTTCTCTTAAATCAGAACCATTTTCATTTTCTTGAACTTCTGGCATATCCCTACTGGATAATGGTTTTGCCAGCAAAAGATCGTTTTACGTATTGGAGTTTTTATTACTATTTGAATTATGACGTTCTATTTTACTTTCTCTTAAATCAGAACCATTTTCATTTTCTTGAACTTCTGGCATATCCCTACTGGATAATGGTTTTGCCAGCAAAAAGATCGTTTTACGTATTGGAGTTTTTATTACTATTTGAATTATGACGTTCTATTTTACTTTCTCTTAAATCAGAACCATTTTCATTTTCTTGAACTTCTGGCATATCCCTACTGGATAATGGTTTTGCCAGCAAAAGATCGTTTTTATACGTATTGGAGTTTTTATTACTATTACAAAATAATAGCCTACGACCATATGGGGCTATGTTTAGGGCTTACATTGGATTTAAGATGTTTATTAATGTACACTTATAATAAACCAAAGTATTTTAAAAAAACATACAAAAACTGTCAACACTGCAACTACAAACTACAATAGATAACTTTTCCAGACAAACATTGACGGATACTAATGAAGTATTAACTGAATATTGAACCGAACTGACCGATTGGCAAGTGGCGACTACGAATACTGGACACTGGTGAATAATCTTTTGGGATCTCACATGTGGTGCGGACGGGGTATATTCCAGCGAATTCCGGGAATTCCTCGAACTAGCAATTCCAAAAGCCCCAGTGCCACCACCTCCTTGTCTGTAATATTTTTATGACAGGATCGCCTATTAAGAATTGTTTGTTCACAGAGCGTGGGAACTTGGGAAGGGACAAAACTTTCACCCCCAGATAGAATAGAAAATAGGTCTGCATTAAACCAAGAGACTACCCCATGTTTATGGTAAGGTCATCATAAATGGACTCTGGCCCTAGACTTATCGCCTCGTACGTGGGAAGAGCAATAGGTTTACCTACGGACAAGGGTCCACTGCTCATATAGAGCAAGCGTTACTCTCCTTCTCTGGCAATCCCTAGTTTCTGAACTAAACTCACTAGAGTAGAGAACATGAGCTTTCTACATTACAAATAGCGTAGGCAATAACAGCTATCTGTATTACATTAATACCCAATAAATATTACATAGAGGGACTCAACATTAGCCTAGTATTTATCTCTGCGTTGTATAGTGCAAGCAAACTAAAATACTTAATACAGTTTTACATATAAGTTACCAAAGTGTTTTATTTAAAGACTAATTATATTTACAATAATGAAGGAGTACCAGACACCGCTACAGTTACAATCGTTATACAAAATTGCAAGCATTACAATTACTAACCATTGAAAATAGTCTAATAGATAAAAATAAAACAAGAACAACGGAAACAATGAGATTAATAATAAAAAAAATGCCGTATACCAATATACAATTTTTCCAATTAAAGAAAGAATATAGGCAAATTATAACAATGTATTGTAATTACACATTGAATACATATTGTTATATTGTAACATTTCTAACAAACGCGACAAGTAACAAGTGAAATATTTTGTTTTCCTTCTAGAAATGTACAAATCATCTTCCAGTTTGTTTGAAATCACCTTCCTCCCTGTTTGAAATAAACTGTTGCGATTTAGAACAACTAAGACTACAAATTATAAATCAACTTCCTCCCTGTTTTAAATAAACTGTTGCGATTTAGAACAACTAAGACTACAAATTATAAATCACCTTCCTCCATGTTTTAAATAAACTGTTGCGATTTAGAACAACTAAGACTACAAATTATAAATCACCTTCCTCCATGTTTTAAATAAACTGTTGCGATTTAGAACAACTAAGACTACAAATTATAAATCACCTTCCTCCATGTTTTAAATAAACTTTTGCGATTTAGAACAACTAAGACTACAAATTATAAATCACTTTCCTCCCTTTTTCAAATAAACTGTTACGATTTAGAACAACCAAGACTACAAATTATAAATCACCTTCCTCCCATGTTTTAAATAAACTGTTTGCGATTTAGAACAACTAAGACTACAAATTATAAATCACTTTCCTCCCTATTTCAAATAAACTGTTGCGATTTAGAACAACTAAGACTACAAATTATAAATCACCTTCCTCCATGTTTTAAATAAACTGTTGCGATTTAGAACAACTAAGACTACAAATTATAAAATCACTTTCCTCCCTGTTTCAAATAAACTGTTGCGATTTAGAACAACTAAGACTACAAATTATAAATCAACTTCCTCCCTGTTTTAAATAAACTATTGCGATTTAGAACAACTAAGACTACAAATTATAAATCAACTTCCTCCCTGTTTTAAATAAACTGTTGCGATTTAGAACAACCAAGACTACAAATTATAAATCACCTTCCTCCATGTTTTAAATAAACTGTTGCGATTTAGAACAACTAAGACTACAAATTATAAATCACTTTCCTCCCTATTTCAAATAAACTGTTACGATTTAGAACAACCAAGACTACAAATTATAAATCACCTTCCTCCATGTTTTTAAATAAACTGTTGCGATTTAGAACAAATAAGACTACAAATTATAAATCACTTTCCTCCCTATTTCAAATAAACTGTTACGATTTAGAACAACCAAGACTACAAATTATAAATCACCTTCCTCCATGTTTTAAATAAACTGTTGCGATTTAGAACAACTAAGACTACAAAATTATAAATCACCTTCCTCCTTGTTTGAAATAAACTGTTGCAGTTTTATCGAACCATCCCTAATATAAGAGTTGGGCAGGTCACCACAACTCTTCAGGGTTCTACCTGTAAACTAAATCAGTATAACAATCAGAGTTGGGTTTGTCACCACAACCTTTTGGGGCCTTTCCTAGAGTAAGATAATACAAAACAGAAATTATTTTGGAACCTTTCTCAAAATAAACTAAAATAAATACCACTTAGGCTTATGTTAAACGGGAGTGCACTGAGGGCCTTACAGACTAATACAGGACACACTACATCCCTCACTGAGCCGTTCTATAGTGGTCCCTACTGAAAATAAATAAAATTACAGACTTTCCGGAACTAAAATTAAAACAGTACTATTTATGTTGTCTATAAGCAAAAATAAATTTTACGCTATATACTTAAGAATAAATTAACTGTCCACTTACCGGTTAGACTGATGTGATGTGCTGACTAGCCGGACTGACCCATGCGACTGACTTGCGCGTACTTTAGCAGAGGGTGAACTAGACGGAGCGGCCGAAGACTAGCGACTGTCGGAGCGCTCTCAGTCCGAGCTACCTTTAAGGGTTGTTCCGATCAGTAGCGTAGCCAGAAATTTCGTTCGGGGGGGGGGGTCCGAAACGGGGGGATCCGGGGGACGTTTTGTGTGTTATTTGCCAATGAGTTTACTGGTAAAAGGTAAATACTGGAGCTTTAGTAACTACGCCTTATAGAAAGTGGAAAGATGTAATAGGCAAATTCAACTCTCACAGCAACTCTAGTACCACAAATTTTCTTGTATAGCTACAGAAACTTTACGAAGTTCGATTCTGGCCGAGTAGAAGGCACCAAAGTGATGCTGGATTCACTGGATAAGAAAGAAAAAAGAACAAAACAGAGCTTCAATCAAGCGTACAACTATATTCTGTGAAGAAAATGAAATACCCCTTCGGGGACATTGGGCCACTGACGGTCGACAACCCTAATTTAAACTGTTCGCCGTGTTACGGTTCAGGTTACTTTGGAACGTCACGTGACCGCGCCCTGTAGAAATACCGTGATTAAAATACACTATCCGAAAGGCCGAGTCCAAAAGTATCGTTTGATACTTTGATTTAAACGAAAGGACAATTATATGTTTAACAACGGTCACTTTAATCAAATACATCAATCAATTTAATGTTTGTAGACAAGGGTAATGATAACTCTCCCTTTTTCTCCTGCTCCATGCTTTATTTTTAAATATGTCTTAAAATTTTGGGGGGTCCGGACCCCCTTGACCTCCCCACTTCGCTACGCCACTGCTCCCAGACACAGCGCACCAAATGGTTACACGCTTACAATGATGTGGCTTCTCTACAACAATGTCAGGACATTCAAATCCAAGGAAACGTGTTGTCTACTTGTTTATAAAACCATTTAGGTGCAGATGACATTTATCTGTAAACCATACATCACTCAGAAACTCAGGTTCTTCATAGCATATTACTAACATTGAAGCACAGTACTGAACTCTGGCTAGTTTGTTTCTATAGTTCAAAGGTTGTCCAGTTTGTATCCTGTAGGGGAAAACACCAATGTTTTTGACCATTCTTGACGTATTAGCATTGACGTATTGCTAATATTCTGTTTAAGAGATGCTCGCATTAGGCTTCTTTTCGGTGACTGTAACAGTTGTTGCAACACTCTTCCGTGGTTTTCATTTGTACAGACAGTAGTTGGGCGACCTGAAAAGCCCTTTCGCTGTGTCAACACACTACCTGTTCGACATTTTTCAACAACACTAATAATCACAGTATTACTAGGCGGGTTTTTGTGGAAATGTTCCTAAAAACGTAATGCAGTGACAAGCTTGGCCCACCCGCACGTCCAATTCCCGTATGAGCGAAAATAATCTCTACTATAAAAACTTTCTCTACCGTTGTTAGCACCATGTTAGCAAAAACCTCAAATAAGAAAGGAGTAATGAACACGAAAGCCGTGGCAACTATCGACAATTGAATCAGCTGATCGAGAAGGCAACTACAGCTTATTCAGTTTCAGTACTGTTTATTATGGCTAATACTAAATAAATAAAAGTGTAACAAATTTCTTTTCCTCTAAATCTGGAATGAATACTTCAGTGTAGGTCTAAACTTATGAATGGGTTTGATAGGAAAAACCTAGTAATTGAGACAGTAAGGAGTTCTTGTATTTTTAATAAATGAAACGTTTTAAAAATTCTGGAAGTGAATGGAAAGACCAATCTTTTTAGATCGGGAGCAACCGACGAACACCTGCAACCCTCATAAATTATGAAGGATATCTCTACTGTTGACAACAATAAGACCATAAAACCCTCCAGATGGCCTTCCGTTGTCCAGCGGCACGTCGCTTCGGCCGTCTTGGACCTTGGCTGGATTTGGCCTTGGCAATATTCACACAGTTGTGTTGAATTGTGTGGATACCGATATATTACATACCTTCTTATTGGGAAGAGTATAGAGCAAGTTCTATGTTACTTATTATATTTTACTAGGGTCGATAAGACACGAAAGTAGATTTTCCATGACATAAAACATTGATGTCGGGGGCAAAGTGTCTACCTGTTCCCCGGTTTATACATAGTACTTTATTAAAAAACTATTGAGGTACAAAATAATTTATTGGTATTACAAAAAGGTACAAAAATAGTACAAAAATATGATATAACTTTAAAATAAAAATATTAATGTCGGGTGCAAGTGTCTACCTGTTCCCCGGTTTATACATAGTACTTTATTAATAAACTATTGAGGTACAAAATAATTTATTAGTATTACAAAAAGGTACAAAAATAGTACAAAAATATGATGTAACTTTAACATAAAAATATTAATGTCGGGTGCAAGTGTCCACCTGTTCCCCGGTTTATACATAGTACTTTATTAATAAACTATTGTGGTACAAAATTATTTATTGGTATTACAAAAAGGTACAAAAATGGTACAAAAAATATGATATAACTTTAACATAAAAATATTAATGTCGGGGAACAGGTGGACACACCTGAGAAAATCTGGACAAATTCAAATTTAAATGCAACAAAGATTTTCAGAAAATTTATTAAGACAATTATTTATTTTAAGAAAATTTTCCACTCTTTAAATTGGAAATTTTACTAGGAATATTAAGGAATGTGAAAAAATATTAATCGTTATTCCTCATAATCAAAATATTTATTGACATTAAACAGCTGTTAGACTCTTCGGGTTAGTTTCGATAAAACGGATCAAACGTCTGATACTGATCAAGGACTGTATAATTAATATATTATAAACATTTAAATATAAAAATATAGATTTGATTCTCGTGGAAACTTACCGAGTTGCCACAATGAATTTAAAAGCCCGTTCCTAGATTTGAAAAGAAAAACTGCATAAATATTTCATAGATTACTTGAAAATTAGGCCACATAAATATTTTGAGTGCAATATAATTTATAGAAAACAAAAGCATTATATTATACTCAATTTCAAACCTTAGAGCTCTTTTCTGAAGTAAAGAAACGGTTTCCATCATCAGTGCATATTAATTAAGATGACTAGAGACCATCTGGTAGTGTACTGATTAAGATACTTAATATTTTTTTATATTTGAATTAAAGCGTTAATAACTAATTAAAGTAAATTAAATTTGAATTATGAGGCATACATATTATCTGTTTTTCGGCTGCCTAAATATTCCTAGTAAATTGTCAATACTCTTCGGATTGTTTATACCTTTATCGCATTTCAAAAAATACGATATAAAAAATAGCTCAATTAGATCCAGATGTTCTCGAGATTAGTTATTATCAATAAATCTTTCGGTTTATTTTATTTATAAAATGCATTACATAATTTCTTAAATAACTTATAAGGCATTTTTAAATTAAAAACTTAACTTACTATAAAAGTAGGACATAACATTACTTTAATAACTTAGTTGGCTATATTTTATTGAACAAATGTTCAAGGATGTCAGCCATTACCAACATTCAACAATTATAGTCTTGGTTATCCACAATATAAGCTTTATATGAGTTTAATCTTAATATATTTTTCAATACTAAAACATTCTTAAAATTACACGCCCTTTTACAACTTTAAAGACCGCACAATATGGAATGTTTAAAATGGTGGAAATATAATATATATATATATGTAACACCTTATGTTCATTTACTCTTATATTAAGTTTTTTGTAGGCTATGCATTTTAATTTCAACACAGAACTTTATTAAAAATTCTTTGTCAAAAACGTACAATTTTAAAGACAATCTCTGTGAATTTATTCGTCTAAGTATTGTAAGGTTTCTAGACGATGAACTTTCTAAAATTTAAAAATAGAGTATTAGTAACTAAATGGTGAAAGTTTTTCTTTAATCTAAGTTTAACATTTAAAGATAAAACTTATGAAATTTACCTTTATTCGACTGGACAGGAAGGGTATAATACATAATGCTTAGATATAACTGTTGAGTAGATAGGTAGTCATATCACGTATAACTAAGCATCTGTATAACGAGTGCACAAACTTTACTAGTTAACTCGGACAACACCTTCAACTTTGATTAATGTGGAAACTTTGCCGAGTTGTCACACTGAATTTACTAAGTATAACCTCACACCGTTCCTTGACTTGATAACAAAACTGCATACACATTTCATGAACTACTTTAAATTAGGTCACATAAATCTTTCTAGTGCAATATTTTTTATCAAAACAAAGCATTATATTACATTCAATTTGAAATATTGGAAGCCTTTTGTGAAGTGAAAGAAACGGTTTCCATCATCAATACATATTTATTGAAACAAGTAGAGGACAGAAGACTATATGAAACAACCATTGCAAATCCTGGAAAGCCAAGAAAATAAAAAAAAAGGTTGAAGTAAAGGAATCTCATTTTAAACTTCCTTACCATGTGATATAAAACCACAAATTAAAGTATGGAAGTGAGCTCTTGCTCAGATTAACACAAACCATTCCCCGGTGAACTTACTCTCGTTGAATGTTCTCTTTGACTTAGTGTCATTATTATAATTTTTACATTTCGGAAGGTTTTCATTGGGATCTAAATCCATCGAACCTACTCCATTCAACTATTTATTGGGATACATTTTTTGGCTCTACATTATATCTATAGCAAGTTATTAATGTATTCAACAATAACATCCAAGTCCTCCAGTTGACACAGCGACCAAACATTGGTTAATTAATTAACTTATTGAAGAATTTGGGCCTCGTTGACTGAAGGTTTTGGTTGTACTTCAGATGACTTTCCACATCGGCTGCATTAGCTCTCGATTATAAAAAAAAAGTTCAATACTGTCCTTGCAAGATAGAATTTATTTAATTAGAATCTTTATGGCTTTCTACATTATGATCTTTTTTTAGTTATAAAGTCTAAGGCTCTATGTATTATTTTGTGGTTTACATACGTAATAATCAGTGATAGAACATTTAAGCCACGAATAAACTAAAAGGCGTATTTATCGCAGGTTATAAACTATTTATGAACTTATTTGGTTATGTTGACTATTGTAACTGACTGAACTATGAGCTTTATGCTGAAGCCATGATGTCATTTAATACTCATTAGTCTAACTATCAACGTCTACTGGAAATGGCGCGTGGAATTTTAACAACGCAGGATGAAGGTGGACATCGTATTAATTTCTCTGTCTTTTATGCCAATCTTATATTACAAAACAATCAGTTACACACGCTCATGAACACTATTGTCTTGTTAATAACAGATACATCTTAGATACGTTATTTATAAATACCTTTATAAACAAAGTACCAAAAATAACCATGGTCCCTGTAAGATATTCTGATATTGATAAAAGATTAAATATAATATAAAAATTAAAATGTTTCATTTTTTCACTACCTTTTGCACTGAGAAACAAGTTTTAATTACTAAAGTGAAGTATTATCTACGACTTTTGAGAGGATAGTTCCTGCATTCATATGGGAATGTGTGGCAGAATCTTTGTTCAGTAAAGCTAGTTATGTTTCTTAAGGCATAAAATACTATACTAAATATTTTATTCCAAATTTTAATCCATTATAATCGCATATTAATTACCTCATCTTTATGAATTAAATTTAGCTATTATTTATATTTTCTATTACAAGTTTACTCTATACATCACGTGTTTAATAGATAACATCCTGTCATTGATACAAAATCTAAATTATTACACGCAATAATAAAGTCCAAAAATAATTTAACATATCATACAGTTTAAAGTGACTCTTTAACAAAATTTCAATACTTAACCCTCTCAAAGTAACTTAACAAAGATGATACGAAGGCAAGCCCTTTGTGAACCACAGTCAAGGGAGGAAGAGCCACAATGAGCTCAGGCCTTTCAGCTGACTTTATGTCTATATTGTTAGATATTGGTTCCGGGAAATTAAATGGCTGCCCTCTCAAGTCACTTACTTAATTTAAGAGCTTGACACGCTGACATGGTAGTAAATGCGCACGCAAACGATGGGAGTGTTTGGAATATTTGACTAGTCCAATACAGTTTTAGTAGTCTCTCTTTAGACATATAAAAATGCATTTAGCTACCTCTGATAGTCTTAATATAAATTAACTTATATTGCTACTATAGGTTAAGGTTAAGACAACAATTTTATGTATAATTAGTCGCCCTTAAAGATTACTTTTTCTTAAAGGTATATGATTATCTTTAACATATTTTATTCACGTTTCACAAAATTACGAAAGTGCCCATTTCTCAGCATGTAATTACTAATTTCACAAGAGCTGATGAAAATGTATTTCTTTCTGGTACAAACTGAACTTAAACTAGAGCTCTACCATTTTAAATGAGAAACGTGTTCCAACCAAAAATCTACTGCACCACCTTAAGCATCCACGCCGTAAAACCCAAAACTTTATAAATTATGCATCTGAGACAACCCATTTAATCACTAGGAAATCGTACCCGTCTTAAAAAATCACGTGAAAACAGATTTTATTTTCTTCTATTTTTACGCTTTTAATTATTATATCTTTAATTTTAATGCTGTTTGATTTATTCATCTGCATCATCGACTTATATTTTGCTTCGTCAAGGCTTTTTGTTTTTTCGATGTTGAATACGTAGTTAAATACAGTTTTAAAACACTTTTAATCAAATAAAACTCCATTTTATACACTTTAAAATATTTAATTAAGTTAAAGGACTTGCCGATTTTCTCGGTTGAAGTTTGTCGTGTACTACTGTTTTATATACATTGTACAGTACGTTAAACGATTTATTAGGGAAAACCCCAACACTTAATATACTAAAGTTAAGTCTAAACTTACGTAATTGATATATTATACGACAGCAAAACCTGATATTAACTCACAGCAGTTCAATTATAATAAATTAGGAAAATCTATTTTGGTCTGCCCAATAATTATAATAAATTTATAACTTGGAATCTTACATTAGAATTGCAATAAAATTGTATTTTAAAACTGTTTATTGTAAGTTTCTTGTATAAAATTCCAAAGGTATAAAAATTAAAAAAATAAATGCTTACACTTCTTGATATTTACATGAAATATGAATTCCGATGATTTAGATTCTATTCTTTAAAAAGTATAGCAATATATTATTTAACAATGGTAGCCATATTTTTACTTACAATTATATTATATTTTTTCAAAGCCTATTAAACGTCTTTTCCGCACTTTTGTAACTTTTATTGTTTTTTGCCATTTAAATCTAGCTAAATAAATTACTTTTGTTTTCCTTTCTAAACAGGTGGGTCAGCCTACTTGAAAATTATAATTAAAAAAACCCATCTGTATGTATATTTATTGCATTAAAAGTAATTATTTAACTTAAAAATGCTTCAGCACACTAATACTAAGGGACACTAATTGCTACTAATTATTGAAAGATATATATTTCCGACTTTATACCCACATTTAACTTTAAGATGTATTGAGCAAGGCTTGAGTTGCCAGAAGGCTTTACCCTGGATTAGCTCTCCATTACCTGATGAGATATTTGTGGCTCTCGAGAGGTCTATGTCTGTGTAATTTTGTTTGAAACCACTCGTTTTGTAATAGAATCCTTGACTTTACACAACCCGTCAGAAGCTACAAAAAAGGGATTTTTATAATATTAAAATCCTATCGTTCCTCAGTTATCTGATTTTATTTGTGAAACTTTACATTATATAAGTTGAGACGTCGCACATAGGATTGTTCTTTTCAAATATTAGCACAATTTCCTGATGATTTTATGATGAAAACTGCATGTTTAATAATGGATTGGTTACAGACTTTGATCGAAGTAACTTATTTACTATTAAATAAGTATAATTTAAACATGAACAATTTCCATACTAATGAAAGTTAAGGTATTCATAAAAGCCATACAGGGTAATCTAGACTAAGAGAGAACACATATCGATGAAGTTAGATTCCAGGCGATAAGCGTAGGCGAGATTGACCTAAATTGAACATTCGCGTGGAATTAACCTTTCCCACAACAGCTTTTTTTTGGCTTTGTACAAGTAATTTATTCCACTTACTGATGCAGTAACCCAGGATTTGTCTTTGCTTTGAAGCGAAAAACAGTTTCTTACTATTTCTAAAACCCGTGGTTTTCCTTTTTGGTGATTCAAAACAAAAAAGTAGACGGAGAGTCCACTTTAATGATACTACCGACTCCCTTCTTGCAATTACTAGAGCGCGTAGTGATAGTCAGAAAAATATAGCTAAATTTTTTTAATTTTTAGAAAAATTACTGGTGACATTTTCAATCTTTTTGTCCACTTTTTCTACGGTGACATAAGTATCATTTTTGTAAAAGTATAATCGTTTTATGCTTTAAAACTTTTTATATTCTCTCAATTTTACCTTCCTCAAATTTATACTGGTTGATATTATTTTATTTCATTATAATGAATTTAATTATTTATCTTTTGTTCATCAGTTTCATAAAAAAATATACACTAGTCTTATACAGTGCAAATTGGCTATCGGCCCCTAGAATAATAGTAAAGTTACAGTTTAGAGCGACTGAAATGCAAATATCATCCAAATTTTTATTATATTGCAATAATATTTATATTGGAAAATTATAAGATAGTTTTTAATGAAGGAGTCCCTTTTATACTCTTTAAAATTTTATTGTACATCTAACAATTATGATAGGACAATGGCGAGTTGACACTTTGGCAGCAATTATCAAGTCTGGAGACAGACTTGCTTATCGTATTGAATTGTTTCCACAACCTTTAAATCGTTTGACAGAACAAACTCACATTGAAAATGTGGTTTATATTACTCCGTATCATTCTGTTCAACATGCACATAGCATGTTACATATCCATAGCATACTATTGATCACTGTACGATTATTTATTCCTATACGTCTCTAGTATTTTTTTTTTTTGAAGAAAATCGTTTTAATAACTCAAAATTATATATAAGTGAATTTATAACACGCTTTCAGAAAAAATCAACACGTATAATTTGTTTATGACCGAGAGTTAAATTTTTCAAAACTAACTTCTTCCTTTTCCCGTCTTTATGAATAATTTCTTACACAATTGACTTCTTGAGATATTTCAGCAACGGTGTAAAAATATATTTTTAAATGTTGTGCATGAGACTTGTGAGGAAGCAAGAACTTTGTTTCCTGGATAGAATGAATCTCTAGACCTTAAGTTGTAAGATAAGGATAATCTTTTTGTGGTTTTCCATTTACAGCGTCCTAAACAAGAGCATGAACCTATACCACATTTGTTAGGTTACTTTCAAGGTATAAAATGTCGACTGTTCAGTGAAGAATCAATTTAAATGAAAACGTAATTTAACGCAATCATCCGATTTTATGGCAAGTGATTATTAATTATTTCATAATTTATTCAACACAATAAGAAAGTTGACTGAACTAATAGTCCTTTAATTTAATATATGAAGCCTATACTAATTTCCATCTAAAGAATAATGTTCTCAATATTCTGTACTAGTAAGTTTGATCCCGATTCACAAGTATATGCATAGTACAATAAGACTTTAGAACGAAGAAGGGCATACATGTTTGCGTAATGTTTCGTTAAACATGGTAGTAGTGAAAATGAATTGGAATTTTAAAAGTGCTTTCCTTTTATTTAGTAAAATGTAGCAATAAAGGCATCGGAAAATTTTCGAAAAACTCAAGAGGTTTTAGATGATGATATTAATTACGTGCATTTCCGTTGTACAGATATGTCTGACTATATCTTCCGTAAACTTCAACAAGTCGGAGGACAGCCTTGGAATTTCATAAGCTGAATGTTGTGTTCTGATGATGTTAGATTGTTAGGCTACCACACATTTCATCCATTATGCGAATACAAGTTTTAATTGTATTCCCGTTTTCTTTCCGATGTATTTCTGAAAATTTTTTAATTTTTAATTTTTTTTATACTCTTCTTAAACTAGATATTTCTAACTTTATCCATCACATGTTTTTTATAATGTTGTTAATCATGGCAAGGATTACAAACAGACTTAGTTGAATAAAATGATATTACCAGAGATTAAAAATAGTTGAGGTGGAACTGATGTAAAGATAAATAATGGATTCTCTAAGGATAGTAATACTCCATCATATACGGTAGGTAATGGAGCTTGAAACCAGGCTTACCTGCTCTTATAATGCTATATCAAGTAAGGAAATTGCACTTGACCTACTTTATGTTTGAAGACTTAAATGTAGCTCCAAATATAATTTCTGTTTATTGAATTTGTCTGCTTGATTTGCGTTTAAAATTCTATGCCAGTAAACTTAAAGATTTATTTTGCCTTTGTTATACTGCTAAAGCTGGTGTTCCATTAAAATATTTAAACACTTTAAAAGTACATGGTTTATAAAAAAGGCGTTTTGATGCGTGATTATTGTTTTTACAAAATGCGATACCAAATATGATTCTATTACCAAAAGTAACGGCCTATATATGTTTTTAGGTTTACCTTTGGTTTTAGGATAGGATGCGTCTTAAGGTCGTTTCACTACAGCTGACACTTAATTAAATGTCAAAATGGAAAAATAATTACAGGTTAGTATAGGTTTTGGATGATAAGATGTACGTCCAGTATCATAGCTGATAATATAGAATGTCTTATGTATCCTATGTATTGCAAGTACTTCTTATAGACTGATGTAATTACTAGTACATTCGCAATTCCGTAATGAAACATGTAATAATATGACTCTGCCGACAATGTCAGTCTATTTTCCAATCGGTATTGTAGTTCATGAAGGGGGAGGGGGGTTATGGTTACTAAGAAATGTATTTATAAAATTTTAACTTTAGTCTGTAGTTTTTTCAATGTTTTTACAGTCTGTACGATGTAGGCGACTAATTTTAACTCGCCTACATTTTAAAACCACTACTATAGCAGGTTTTGTTGTGTCTACTTTACCCATTGTTTCAATTAAACGTGTGGTTACCTAATGATTTTGGCTCAACTATTTGAGATATTCTGAACCCACGTTTCAAAGAGATATTTCATGATTTTGCTAAAGCGCTTCCCACCCATATTGTATTTTTTATGAATATTCTAAAAATTTAAAGAGAGAAAGTATCAAATTTACAGGATTCTTTGATTTCCTCACAGTGGCTTTTCTAGAATCCAATTACTATTTATTAAGTGAGAGGTGTTTATTATTTTTTACTTAATACGCTGCTGTACCTTATTTTGTTACAATTTACAAATTAACAAATTTAAGCTTTCAGCAATGTGGACAGCTTATATTTGTTTCGTTTGTACTAGGCATTAGGTGCATGTGTTTTTTAGATGAGCATTGAGCAATGAAGCAGACTTCGTCCTGTAATTTGAGACAATTGATTAGAGTTGTTATTTTGTAACATGAACGTATTTCTGAAACCAATTATCAAGTGAAGTATTACTTTCAATGTACTAAAATGAAAAATATTTAAATTGCATATCTATAACCATTTATAATAATAAATACAGAACATTTTAATTTTGGCACTAATAAACGCAATTTTTTAATAAGTTAAGTTCAAGACATTAAAAAATTATTACTGAAATTAAAAGTCCGCCACTTTTAATAGACTTTTATATTGACAGAGTATTGGGCCATAACACTTCGCCCATAAAAATAACAGTAAAATCTTTGTCCATTTTAGTCCTGGAATTGGAGCACGTTGTTCGTTCTAAAGAATAAATTCTCTCAATTATAGACGATCTATTCTTGGTGCTGTCGTAATTGTTAATATCGAGGAACGTAATTGCATGAATTGCACTTTAAAATAAATGTGATTTACTTTAAAAAATATTGAATTGTTAATTACGATATGAAATAACCTAGTTTCTTCTAAGCTTTTCTCATTTGAAGTAATTTTCCTAATCAAAATTTTTATTTTTATCTTAGTCAATACGTAAGAGATCTATTCTTATATAGCAGAATATTAATTATACATCTTGTATAATTCTAGATAAAATGGAGCTACCACCAATTGTTGCACATGATACCATGAATATTCATGCAATATTTCAATCATCCACCAACGGACAGGGAAATCCAAGGAGGGACATCAACATTGTCAAACTGAATAATTACAGGTAATGTCAAATTTCAGCGCTATAAAGAATACACATCGAAACTCTTTTTATTTACTTTAATTCGATTTTCCTTATCATAATCACCTTCAATAATGAAATATTTGACATATTTTAATAATGTACAATTTACAATTAAACCACTTCGGATAACTAAACATGTAAAATTAAATACTGACCAAAACTATACAACATAATATATCGGCCATTAGAGTTTGAGATTTAACGTTGATTTCATAGCGTAAATTCAAAGTAGCTTCTTTACAGTTTAATATGAAAAAAAGAAATATTAAGAATAATCAATTTAACATAATAGGGACTATATATTATCATAATATATTATTAGGTATTACTGTCCTTATCTGTGCTTAATTAAGTACAAGTCTTTGCTTTTGATAAAAAATGAGTTTTCCCTAATTCTAATTCTAGCCTCAACACAGGGGGTGCCAAATGTAGCCGACTTATTATCAATGTATCATCAAATATGATCATATTATCACTTTTATTATGATGCATTTGATCAATTTCAAGTATGATTTCTATACCGATAAGATAAATATCAAACTATTTCGAAAATATGTAATTGAATTCAGTAGTAAGATGAGTCCGTCGACGATATCAGTCTATTTCCAATCGGTATTGCGGTTGCACAGGTAAGATCGTTACACCAGCAAAGCCTACAGTGGAATGGATAGTGTTACTAACGAAGTCACTTTAGCGAAGTCCACTTTCAATCTGGAACTCAACTCGACAATGCAGCCTACGCTGTAAACCGCAACTACCGCAGACTTCGTGCTCTCTGCGTTATCGCTAAAGTTATCGTTAAAAATAAAGTGATGTTAACATTAATAATTTGGGCGGAAATATTTAAGATATTTAGAGTTCTAAATATTATAGTTTCCTCTCTTTTCACTATACGATTCTAATTTAGATATAAAAACATATGTCAATTTATACCTAAATAATTATTTAGATATAAATAAATTTCATGCTAATTACAAATATTTTCAATACAATTTCTAAATTTAATGAAATATATATAATTAATAGATTACGTAAATTTTTATTACAATAATAATAGTAAATTAATTTAAACAAGATACTTGTAATTCTTTATTCAAAACATGGAAGTTTAGGGACTTGAAGATTCTCATGGAAATCGCTTTTCAGTGAATAGTTTTACCCTACCCATTTTGAAATTAAATCAAAGTATTAAAAATCAACTGAGAATGTATAAACTTTATAAATTTCATTTATTTCTTAAGCACAAGATGTGTGATATTTTATTACCATATATCATACTTGGAAGAGTTAGTTTATTTTTTCTAAATATCCTAGTGTACTTTTTTATTAATAAGTAATGTATAGACAAGCTTTATGGTTTATAATATGTATGAAGCTTACGTCGTACGTCATTACGTAATTTTTCAGGTGAGTAATGTTGTACATTTTATCTTATAATATTTTAATATTGGTTAAGTTGCAATTAATGCATTTTTGAAATAAAACATGAAGGGAAATATTATTTTTAATTTAATAAAAAGAAACGACAACAAATTTTACATCTACAACTGGTACACAATTCATTAATGTTTAAATAATGAGATTTAATTTTACATGCTATGTATTATGAGATGAATGGCTGGAAAATAAAATCATCCACCTGGCATTAATACGGTCAGACACTTGGGTCTTAACACTCTGACAATAAAAGTAGCAATAAAGTCTTCGTTCATTTTAAGTCCTGGAAGTGGAGCCTATTTTTGTATCTCTAAAGAAGAATTATTTGAAATATAGTCGTTACTCTTGTCATTGCTGTCGTGATTTTTAATATTGATGAAAATATTCGATTGAGTTAAATACACTATAAATTATATAGCAAAGTATAAAAATTATATTATACATAAAAATGAACCAAAATATGTGTGGCGAATCACTAATCTCGAGACAATCTTGACAAATTCAAAGAGACATACGACAAATATTTTGCGCAAAGAAAGAGTGGGACGTTTACTAGGAATATGGAAAGATATTAATAGTTATGCCTCATATATAAATTTTTATTTTTATTAAACAGCTGTAGCCTGTTTGTGGATTAGTTTCGACAAAGTGGACCAAACATCTGATACCGATCAAGGACTGGATAATTAATATATTTTAAAAATTGAAATATAAAAAGATAGATTTGATTCTTGTGGAAACTTGCCGATTTGACACAATTAATTTTATTAATTGTACCCTCGCCCCATTCCTGGATTTGATAGCAAAAACTGCATAAATATTTTAAAGATTACTTTAAAATTAGGTCACTTAAATCGTCTAGTGAAATATTACTCATAGAAAAGAAAAGCTTTTTATTTTTTATTATAGTTTGAAATCTTAGAGCTTTTTTTTAACAAAGAAACGGTTTCCATCATCATTGTATACTAATTGAAACATATAAAGGACTAGAGACCATCTGGTACTGATCAATATATTTAATAATTTTATATTTTAATTAAATTGTTAACAGTTGATTAATGTAAGTTAAATTTTGAATTATGAGGCATAAATATTATAATTCTTCTAAATACCATAATATTCCTGGTAAACTGTAAACTCTACAGTTTTTTTAGCTTTATCGTATTTCAACAAATACGTTTTAAAAAGTATTTCAATTTGATCCAGATGTTCTCGAGATTAGTGATTAGCATCACATCTTTCGTTTTATTTTTATTTATAAAATGTATTTAAACATTTTCTTAAATAAAATAAGGTATTATAAAATAAAACTCAACATACTATAAAATAGGACTTAAAATTACTTTAATAACTTAGTTGGCTATATTTATTTAACACATGCTTCAGGATGTCAGCCACTGCCAACATTCAATACTTATGGTCTTGGTTAGTACGCAATATAAGCTTTATATAAGTGTAATCTTAATATATTACTCACTAGTAAACCATTCTTAAAATTACACGCCCTTTTTAATCTTCAAAGACCGCACAATATGGAATGTTTAAAATGGTGGAAATATAATATGTATATGTAACACACGCATGTGCATACACTTATATTAAGATTCCATTTCAGTTTTTTGTAGGCTATGCATTTTAATTTCAACACAGAACTTTATTAAAAATTCTTTGTCAAAAACGTTAAAGACAATCTCTGTGACTTTATTCATCTAAGTATTGTAAGGTTTCTAGATGATGAAGTTTCTAAAATTAAAAAAAATGATTAGTAACAAAATGGTAAAATTTTTCTTTAATCTAACTAAGTTTAATATTTCAAGATGAACAATTAAGAAATGTACCTTTATTCGACTGGTGAGGAAGGGTATAATACGTAATGCATAGATATAACTGTTGAGTAAATAGGTAGTCACAGCACGTATAACTAACCATCTGTATAACGAGTAAGCAAACTTTACTAGTTAACTCGGACAATAACTTCAACTGTGAAATATATATAAATATATATATATATTTGTGTGTGTGTGTGTGTTAGTGTGAGTGTGTGTGTGTGTGTGTGTGTGTAATATGTATATCATTAAGCTTTCTTCATTTCCTGCAAGATAGCACACAACTACAGCGGTTCAAATTGAATGAATTATCAGTATTGTATTTATACATCTTCTCATTGATACATCACCAAAGGCGTTACACCCACCCTTATCACTGATCCTATCTTAGAGGGTAAAGTGTTTCCTTTAACAGAATTCAATATTTGACTCCCTCAAAGTAACTAACGAAGATGATATATATATATATATATATATATATTTGTGTTTGTGTGTGTGTGTGTGTGTATATATATATATATATATATATATATATATATATATATATATATATATATATATATATATATATTACAGAGAAAAATTAAACACATTATGTATTGAGTAAACTCTAGCAATAAAAAAACCTTAATTTAATTCAAGTATATGAGATTATAATGACTTGTTAAACCTCTGAATAAAAAGATTTATTATAGTATTTACGAATTAAAGAACGGAACTAGATCTATTCTCTGGAAAATTTAAGATAACACTTCATTTTACGAGTAAGAACTTGGTCTCATGCCAAGAAGTTAGCGATTAAATTAAAAATGTAATTTTTATATTATATTTTATTATTTTGTAGAATAGAAGTATATCTTCCAGTGGCAATGGTTTTATTTTTAGTACTGTTTTTAAGCCATTTATAAATAACGTACCTAAGATGTATCTGTTATTTACAAGACAATTGTATTCATGACTTTGTATAACAGATAGTTTTGTATATAAGATTGGCATATAAGACAGAGAAATTAATATGATGTCCACCTTCATCCTACGTTATTAAACTTCCACGTGCCATTGCCAGTAGACGTCGATAGTTGATGAGTACTAAACGACATCGTGGCATCAGCTTAAAGCTCATAGTGAGTCAGTTACAAAGTCAAAATAATCAAATAAGTGCATAAGTAGTTTATAACCAGTGATATAACGCCTTTCAGTTTATTCGTGGCTTAAATATTCTATCACTGAATATTACGTATGTGAACCACAAAATAATACATACAGCCTTGGACTTTTTAACTAAAAAAGGTCATAATATAGAAAGTCGTAAAGATTCTAATTAATACATTCTATCTTGCATGGACACTATTGAATATTAGTTTCCAACCGATGGCTAATGCAGCCGATGTGGAAAGCAATCTTAAGTAAATCAAAACCTTCAGTCAACGAGGCCCAAAGTTGCAACCGGAGGCTTTTGATGTTACTCTTGAATACACTAATAATTTACTATAGATATGTGGAGTGAAAATTGCATCCCAATAAAGAATTGAATGGAGCCTACTGAATGGAGTAGGTTCTATGGATTGGGATTGTAAAGGAAACCTTGAAATGAAAATATTATGATGATGACATTACGCTAAAGAGAACCTTCAACGAGAGTAAGTTCACCGTTGAATGGTTTGTGTTAGTCTGAACAAGAGCTCACCTCCAAGCTTTAATTTGTGGTCTTATATCACCATGGTAAGGACGGTTAAAATTAGGTTCCTACTCTTCAACTTTTTGGTTTATTTACTTGACTTTCCAGGACTTCCAATGGTAACTTCATATAGTCCCTTGTCCTCTACTTTTTTCAATTAATATGTATTGATGATGGAAACAGTTTTCTTCACTTCGCAAAATGCCTTTAAGATTTAAAATAAATGTAATATAATGGTTTTGTTTTGATACACAATATTACACTAGAAAGATTTACATGACCTAATTTAAAGTAGTTTATGAAATGTTTATGCAGTTTTGTTATCAAGTCCAGGAACGGTGTGATGTTACACTTAGTAAATTCAGTGTGACAGTTCGGTAAAGTTTCTACATTACTCAAAGTTAAAGTTATTGTGCGAGTTAACTAGTAAAGTTTGCTTACTCGTTATACAGATGGTTAGTTATACGTGCTGTGACTACCTATTTACTCAACAGTTATATCTATAAATTACGTATTATACCCTTCCTCACCAGTCGAATAAAGGTATATTTCTTAAGTGTTCATCTTGAAATGTTAAACTTAGTTAGATTAAAGAAAAATGTTACCATTTTGTTACTAATAGTTTTTTTTTTTAATTTTAGAAATTTCATCATCTAGAAACCTTACAATACTTAGATCAATAAAGTCACAGAGATTGTCTTTAAAATTGTACGTTTTTGACAAAGAATTTTTAATAAAAGTTCTGTGTTGAAATTAAAATGCATAGCAAACAAAAAACTGAAATGGAATCTTAATATAAGAGTAAATGAACATGAGTGTGTTACATTTACATATTTTATTTCCAAAAATTTTAACATGCCATATTGTGCGGTCTTTAAAGATGTAAAAGGGCGTGTAATTTTAAGAATGTTTTAGTATTAAAAAATATATTAAGATTACACTCATATAAAGCTTATATCGTGGATTAACCAAGACTATAATTGTTGAATGTTGGTAATGGCTGACATCCTTGAACATTTGTTCAATAAATATAGCCAACTAAGTTATTAAAGTAATGTTATGTATATTTTATAGTAAGTCGAGTTTTAATTTAAAAATGCCTTATAATTTATTTAAGAAATTATTTAATACATTTTATAAATAAAAAAACAGAAAGATTTATTGATAATAACTAATATCGAGAACATCTGGATCTAATTGAGCTATTTTTATATCGTATTTTTTGAAATGCGATAAAGGTATAGACAATCCGAAGAGCATTGAAAATTTACCAGGAATATTTATGCATCCGAAAAGCAGATAATATTTATGTCTCATAATTCAAAATTTAATTTAATTTAATCAGTTATTAAGGCTTTAATTCAAAATATAAAAAATATTAAGTATCTTAATCAGTAGACTACCACATGGTCTCTAGTCCTCTTCATTTAATATGCACTGATGATGGAAACCGTTTCTTTACCTCAGAAAAGAGCTCTAAGATTTCAAATTGAGTATAATATAATGCTTTTGTTTTCTATAAATTATATTCCACTCGAAAGATTTATGTGGCCTAATTTTAAAGTAATCTATGAAATATTTATGCAGTTTTTCTTTTCAAATCTAGGAACGGGCTTTTAAATTCATTGTGGCAATTCGGTAAGTTTCCACGAGAATCTGAGCTATATTTTTATATTTCAATTTTTATAATATATCAATTATACAGTCCTTGATCAGTATCAAACGTTTGTTCCGTTTTATCGAAACTAACCCGAAGAGTCTACAGCTGTTTGATGTCAATAAATATTTGATTATGAGGAATAACTATTAATATTTTTTCACATTCCTTAATATTCCTAGTATAATTTCCACTTTAAAGAGTGGAAATTTTCTTAAAATAAATAATTTTCTTAATATATTTTCTGAAAATCTTTGTTGCGTGTAAATTTGAATTTGTCCAGATTTTCTCGATATTAGAGATTAGCAACACATTTTGCTGTTCATTTTTATGTATAATACATTCTTTAATATTTTTCCTATACAATGTATAGGGTATTTGAAAATTTAACTCAATCGAATATCTTCATCCATATTAAAAATCACGACACCATATAAAGAAGTAACGCCTATAAATAATTTCATTCTTAGAGATCTAACAATAGGCTCCACTTCCGGTACTTAAAATGAACAAAGACTTTATTGTTACTTTTATAGCATTATTTAAACTATAATTAATTGTGTAACAGTTGCATATGTACAATTTGACGTCGTTTATTATTATTGGATTTAAAATAATATTTGATTTTATATTTCATTTCAAAAATGTATCCTTTGCAACTTAACCAATACTCACCAACTATAAGAAGAAAACTGAATCATTACTCACCTGAAAAATTACGTAAGCTTAATACATATTATAAACAAAAAAGCTTGTCTACACATTAGCTATTATTACAAAGGGTACTACAGGATATTGAGTAAAACTAAACTAACTCTTCCAAGTATGATATATGATAATAAAATTTCAGATATTTTTTGCTAAATTTTTATTTAGGCTACAGTGTGGACACCCTTTTTGAAACGCTCCCCCCTCCCCCATCCTACCATGACATTGATCAATAGCTTATGGCACTTATTGTTGCCAACTCCCGACGTAGAACACCTTCCAAAATGAAAAGTCGCCACAACACGTACCACGCCCGAGATACGCAAACTCGTGGCCGCCATATTGGATTGGGACCACATACGGAATTTCTGGAAACAACGTTCAACTTGCACTCCCAAGAGCTATCACATAAGCTCTTCACTTTGGTAAAATCTTCAGCCGTTAAGAATCGCTGCGAATCATCCATTTACAATCGTCCATCATCGGCACCGCAAACCAATGACAAACAGCGCACAGCAAATTTTAAGCTCAGATCTCTCCGGTGGACCATGCCCAATAGAAAATCCCTACGCCAGATTCATCACCTCTCCTACACGAGAGGCTCGTGACGCCATCTTGAATAGCTCGCGAAATAAGGGAGCTAGCGACTCGTACCCGGCGGCAAACCAAGGATGTCCCCCGATGGCGCACCGATCCCCCCCCCATTCTGGCTTCAGCGGTCTTACCGTTTGAGCCCCAGTCTAAAAGGGCCAATTTTCACACCCCTCACCCCTCCACCGTGCATCTGAACAAAGTTCCAAGGTAAAAAAAACGAAATAAGCGAATGCCATACGGTTTATACATTCTCAGATGGTTTTTAATATGTTTATTTAACTTCAAAATGGGTATGGTAAACTAATCACTGAAAAGCGATTTCCATGAGAATCTGCAAGTCCCCAAACATCAATGTTCTGAATAAAAGAATTACAAGTGTCTTGTTTAAATTATTTTACTATTATTATTTTCATTTAAATTAACGTAAATCTATTAATTATATTTTTTTCATTAAATTTAGAGAGAGGAAACTATAATATTTAGAACTCTAAAATATCTTAAATATTTCCGCCAAAATCATTAATGTAACAGCACTCTAGTCTTAGACTTCAGTGATAACGCAGAGAGCACGAAGTCTGCGGTAGTTGCAATTTACAGCGTAGGCTGCATTGTCGAGTTGAGTTCCAGATTGAAAGTGGACTTCGCTAAAGTGACTTCGTTAGTAACTCTATCCATTCAACTGTAGTATTTGCTGGTGTAACGATCTTACCTGTGCAACCGCAATACCGATTGGAAAAAGACTGATATCGTCGACGGACTCATCTTACTACTGAATTCAATTACATATTTTCGAAATAGTTTGATATTTATCTTATCGGTATAGGAATCATACTTGAAATTGATCAAATGCATCATAATAAAAGCGATAATATGATCATATTTTGATGTTACATTGATAATAAGTCGGCTACATTTGGCACCCCCTGTGTTGAGGCTAGAATTAGAATTAGGAAAAACTCATTTTTATCAAAAGCAAAGACTTGTACTTAATTAAGCACAGATAAGGACAATAATACCTAATAATATATTATGATAATATATAGTCCTATTATGTTAAATTGATTATTCTTAATATTTCTTTTTTTTCATACTAAACTGTAGAGAAGCTACTTTGAATTTACCCTATCAAAACAACGTTAAATCTCAAACTCTAATGGCCGATATATTATGTTGTATAGTTTTGGTCAGTATTTAATTTTACATGTTTAGTTATCCGAAGTGGTTTAATTGTAAATTGTACATTATTAAAATATGTCAAATATTTCATTATTGAAGGTAATTATGATAAGGAAAATCGAATAAAAGTATATAAAAATTGTTTCGATGTGTATTCTTTATAGCTCTGAAATTAGACATTACCTGTAATTATTCAGTTTCTCAATGTTGATGTCCCTCCTTGGATTTCCCTCTCCGTTGGTGGATGATTGAAATATTGCATGAATATTCATGGTATCATGTGCAACAATTGGTGGTAGCTCCATTTTATCTAGAATTATACAAGATGTATAATTAATATTCTGCTATATAAGAATAGATCTCTGACGTATTGACTAAGATAAAAATAAAAATTTTGATTAGGAAAATTACTTCAAATGAGAAAATCTTAGAAGAAACTAGGTTATTTCATATCGTAATTAATACAATTCAATATTTTTTAAAGTAAATCACATTTATTTTAAAGTGCAATTCATGCAATTACGTTCCTCGATATTAACATTTACGACAACACCAAGAATAGATCGTCTATAATTGAGAGAATTTATTCTTTAGAACGAACAACGGGCTCCAATTCCAGGACTAAAATGGACAAAGATTTTACTGTTATTTTTATGGGCGAAGTGTTATGGCCCAATACTCTGTCAATATAAAAGTCTATTGAAAGTGGCGGACTTTTAATTTCAGTAATAATTTGTTAATGTCTTGAACTTAACTTATTAAAAAATTGCGTTTATTATTGCCAAATTTAAAAAGTTCTGTATTAATTATGATAATGGTTATAGATATGCAATTTAAATTTTTTTCGTTTTAGTGCATTGAAAGTAATACTTCACTTGATAATTGGTTTCAGAAATACGTTCATGTTACAAAATAACAACTCTAATCAATTGTATCAAATTATTGGACGAAGACTGCTTCATTGTTCATCTAAAAAAACACATGCACATAATGCCTAGTACAAACGAAACAAATATAAGCTGTCCACATTGCTGAATTAACAAAATAAGGTACAGAAGCGTATTAAGTAAAAAATAATAAACACCTCTCACTTAATAAATAGTAATTGGATTCTAGAAAAGCCACTGTGAGGATATCAAAGTATCCTGTAAATTAGATACTTTCTCTCTTTAAATTTTTAGAATATTCATAAAAAATACAATAAGGGTGGGAAGCGTTTTAGCAAAATCATGAAAGATCTCGTTGAAACGTGGTTCAGAATATCTCAAATAGTTGAGCCAAAATCATTAGGTAACCACACGTTTTAATTGAAACAATGGGTAAAGTAGACACAACAAAACCTGCTATAGTAGTGGTTTACAATGTAGGCGAGTTAAAAATTACTCGCCTACATCGTACAGACTGAAAAAACATTGAAAAAACTACAGACTGAAGTTAAAATTTATAAATACGTTTCTTAGTAACCATAACCCCCCTCCCCCTTCATGAACTACAATACCGATTGGAAATATACTGACATTGTCGGCAGAGTCATATTATTACATGTTTCATTACGGAATTGCGAATGTACTAGTCATATCTAGTTTAAGAAGAGTATTAAAAAAAAATAAAAATTTTAAGAAATACATCGGAAGAGAACGGGAATAAAATTAAACTTGTATTCGCATAATGGATGAAATGTGTGGTAGCCTAACAATCTAACATCATCAGAACAAAACTTTCAGCTTATGAAATTCCAAGGCTGTCCTCCGACTTGTTCAAGTTTACGGAAGATATAGTCAAAAATATCTGTACAACGGAATGCACGAAATTAATATCATCATCTGAAACCTGGATAGCTTTTCGAAAATTGTCCGAGCCTTTATTACTACATTTTACTAAATAAAAGTAAAGCACTTTTAAAATTCTCATTCTCTTTTACTACTACCATGTAAAAAATATTACGCAAATATGTATGCCCTTCTTCGTTCTAAAGTCTTATTGTACTATGCATATACTTGTGAATCGGGATCAAACTTACTAGTACAGAATATTGAGAACATTATTCTTTAGATGGAAATTAGTATAGGCTTCATATATTAAATTAAATAGTTCAGTCAAATTTCTTATTGTGTTGAATAAATTATGAAATAATTAATAATCACTTGCCATAAAATCGGATGATTGCGTTAAATTACGTTTTTCATTTAAATTGATTCTTCACTGAACAGTCGACATTTTATACCTTGAAAGTAACCTAACAAATGTGGTATAGGTTCATGCTCTTGTTTAGGACGCTGTAAATGGAAAACCACAAAAAGATTATCCTTATCTTACAACTTAAGGTCTAGAGATTCATTCTATCCAGGAAACAAAGTTCTTGCTTCCTCACAAGTCTCATGCACAACATTTAAAAATGTATTTTTACACCGTTGCTGAAATATCTCAAGAAGTCAATTGTGTAAGAAATTATTCATAGTGATGGGAACAGGAAGGCCATAATTGAAAAAAAATTAAATTCTCAGTTTAAAGCGAACCATACGTGTTGACTTTTTTGTCTGAAAACGTCTTAAACATTCTACTATATAATATGGAGCTATTAAAACGATTCTCTTTATCAAAAAATACTAGAGACGTATAGGAATAAATAACCGTACATTGATCAATAGTATGCTATGGATATGTAACATGCTATGATCATGTTGAACAGAAGGATAAGGAGTAATATAATCTACGTTTTCAATGTGAGTTTGTTCTGTCAAACGATATAAAGGTTCCGGAAACAATTCAATACGATAAACAAGTCTGTCTCCAGACTTGAAAATTGCTGCAAAAGTGTCAACTCCTCATTGTACTATCATAATTGTGAGATGTACAATAAAATTTTAAAGAGTATAAAAGGGACTCCTTCATTAAAAACTATCTTATAATTTTCCAATATAAATATTATTGCAATATAATTAAAATTTGGATGATTTTTGCATTTCAGTCGCTCTAAACTGTAACTTTACTATTATTCTAGGGGCCGATAGCCAATTTCCACTGTATAAGCCTAGTGTATATTTTTTATGAAACTGATGAACAAAAGATAAATAATTAAATTCATTATAATTAAATTAAATAATATCAACCAGTATAAATTTGATGAAGGTAAAATTGAGAGAATAAAAAAAGTTTTAAAGCATAAAACGATAATACTTTTACAAAAATGATACTTATGTCACCGTAGAAAAAGTAGACAAAAAGATTGAAAATGTCACCAGTAATTTTTCTAAAAAATTAAAAAAATTTAGCTATATTTTTCTGACTATCACTACGCGCTCTTGTAATTGCAAGAAGGGAGTCGGTAGTATCAGTAAAGTGGGCTCTCCGTCTCCTTTTTTGTTTTGAATCACCAAAAAGGAAAACCACGGGTTTTAGAAATAGTAAGAAACTGTTTTCCGCTTCAAAGCAAAGACAAATCCTGGGTTACTGCATCAGTAAGTGGAATAAATTACTTGTACAAAGCCAAAAAAAGCGGTTGTGGGAAAGGTTAATTCCACGCGAATTTTCAATTTAGGTCAATCTCGCCTACGCTTAGCGCCTGGAATCTAACTTTATCGATATGTGTTCTCTCTTAGTCTAGATTACCCTGTTTGGCTTTAAGAATACCTTAACTTTCATTAGTATGGAAATTGTTCATGTTTAAATTATACTTATTTAATAGTAAATAAGTTACTTCGATCAAATTTCTGTAACCAATCCATTATTAAACATGCAGTTTTCATCATAAAATCATCAGGAAATTGTGCTAATATTTGAAAAGAACAATCCTATGTGCGACGTCTCAACTTATATAATGTAAAGTTTCACAAATAAAATCAGATAACTGAGGAACGATAGGATTTTAATATTATAAAAATCCCCTTTTCTAGCTTCTGACGGGTTGTGTAAAGTCAAGGACTCTATTACAAAATGAGTGGTTTCAAACAAAATTACACAGACATAGACGTCTCGAGAGCCACAAATGTCTCATCAAGTAATGGAGAGCTAATCCAGGGTAAAGCCTTCTGGCAACTCAAGCATGGCTTAATACATCTTAAAGTTAAATGTGGGTATAAAGTCGGAAATATACATCTTTCAATAATTATTAGCAATTAGTGTCCCTTAGTATTAGTGTGCTGAAGCATTTTAAATTTAATAATTACCTTTAATGCAATAAATATACATTTAGATGGGGTTTTGAATTATAATTTTCAAGCAGGCTAAACCACCCGTTTAGCAAGTCAAAAGAAAGACATTTTTTAGCTATATTTATGAGGCAAAAACAATCAAAGTCACAAAAGATTGAAATGGACGTTTAATAGGGTTGGAAAAAAGGTATTATAATTTTAAACAAAATACAGCTACAACTGTAAAATAATATATTACTACACTTTTTAAAGAAAGGAATTTAAATCATAGGAATTTATATTTATTGTAACTATCAAGAAGTGTTAGCATTAATTTTTTTTAATTTTTATACCTTTGGAATTTTCGAAACAATAACAGTTTTAAAATACAATTTTACTGCAGTTCTAATTTACGATTCCAAGTCATAAAACTATTATAATTATTGTGCAGACCAAAATAGATTATCCTAATTTATTATAATTTAACTGCTGTGAGTTAATATCAGTGTGTTACTGTCGTATATTAAATCAATTACGTAATTTCAGACTTTACTTTGGTATATCCAGTATGTGGGGTTTTTCCTAATATATCGTTTAAAGTACTGGACAAAGTATAGATTAGTAGTACACGACAAATTTCAACCGATAAAATCTGGCAAGCGCTTTAACTTAATTTAATATTTTACAGTGTATGAAATGGAATTTATTTGAATTAAAGTGTTTAAAAACAGTATGAAAATAATTCGATTATGTACATGAATAAATCAAACAACATCAAAATTAAGGAAATAATAATTAAAAGCTTAAAAATAGAAGAAAATAAAATCTGTTTCACATAATTTTTTAAGACGGGTACGATTACCTAGTGATCAAATGGGTTGTCTCAGATGCATAATTTATAAAATTTTGGGTTTTATGGCGTGGATGCTTAAGGTGGTTCAGTAGATTTTGGTTGGAACACGTTTCTCATTTAAAATGGTAGAGCTCTAGTTTAAGTTCACTTGTATCAGAAAGAAATACATTTTTATCAGCTCTTGTGAAATTAGTAATTACATGCTGAGAAATGAGCACTTTCGTAATTTTGTGAACCGTGAATAAAATATGTTAAAGATAATTATATACCTTTAAGAAAAAGTAATCTTTAAGGGCGATTAATTAAACATAACATTGTTGTCTTAACCTAAACCTGTAGTAGCAATTTTAAGTTAATTTATATTAAGACTATCAGAGGTAGCTAAATGCATTTTATATGTCTAAAGAGAGACTACTAAAACTGTATTAGTCTAATCAAATATTCCAAACACTCCCATCGTTTGCGTGCGCATTTACTACCATGTCAGCGTGTTAAGCTGTTAAATTAAGTAATTGATTTGAGAGGGCAGCCATTTAATTTCTCGGAACCAATATCTAACCCTATAGACATAAAGTCAGCTGAAAGGCCTGAGCTCATTCTGGCTCTTCCTCCCTTGACTGTGGTTCACAAAGGGCTTGCCTTCGTATCATCTTTGTTAAGTTACTTTGAGACGGTTAAGTATTGAAATTTTGTTTAAAGAGTCACTTTGAAACTGTATGATATGTTAAATTATTTTGGGACTTTGTTATTGCGTGTAATGTTTTAGATTATGTATCAACGACAGGATGTTATCGATTAGACACGTGATGTATAGAGTAAACTTGTAATAAAAAATATAACAATACCTAAAGTTAATTCATAAAGATGAGATGATTAATATGAGATTATAATGGATTAAAATTGGCAGTAAAATATTCAGTTTAGTATTTATGCATTAAAGAACATAAACTAGTTTTACTGAAAACAGATTCTGCCACACATTCCCATATGGATGCAGGAACTATCCTCTCAAAAGTCATATATTATACTTCATTTTATTAATTAAAAATTGGTTCTCAGAGCGAAAAGGTAGTAAGAAAATGAAAAATCTTTATTTTTATTTTATATTTCATCTTTTATTATTGGGTAGAATATAAGGATATCTTACAGTGACCATGATTTATTTTAGGTACTGTGTTTATAAAGGTATTTATAAATAACGTAAATAAAATGTATTTGTTATTTACAAGACAATAGTGTTCAGGACCGTGTGTGTGTAACAGATAGTTTTGTAATATAAGATTGACATATAGGACAGAGAAATTAATACGATGTCCACCTTCATCGTACGTTGTTAAACTTCCACGTGCCATTGCCCGTTGATATCGATAGTTAGACTGATGAGTACTAAACGACATCATGGCTTCAGCTTAAAGCTCATAGTAAGTCAGTTGCAATAGTCAACATAATCAAATAAGTTCATAAATAGAATATAACCAGTGATAAATACCTCTTTTAATTTATTCGAAGCTTAAATATTCTATCACTGATCATAACGTATGTAAACCACAAAAGAACACATACCGCAATGGACTTTGTAAGTAAAATAAATCTTAATATACAAAGTCATAATGATTCTAATTAATAAATTCTATCTTGCGCGGACAGTATTGAATATCTTAGTTTATAACCGAGGGCTATGCAGTCGGTGTGGAGAGCCGTCTTAAGTACACCAAAACTTCAGGTAACGAGGCCCAACTATTTCAATAAGCTTATTATTAACCAATGTTTGGTCTCTGTGTCAACCGGAGGACTTAAATATTACTGTTAAATGCATTAATAACTTGCTATAAATATCATGTGGAGTCAAAAAATGCATCCCAATAAAAGAGTTGAATGGAGTAGGTTCGATGGATTTGGATCCTAATGAAAATCTTCCTAAATGAAAACATTATGATGATGACACTACGCCAAAGAGAATATTCAACGAGAGTAAGTTCACCGTGGAATGGTTTGTGTTAGTCTGAACAAGAGCTCACTTCCAAGCTCTAATTTGTGGTTTTATATCGCCATGGTAAGGACGGTTAAAATGAGACTCCTTCTCTTCAACATTTTTTGTTTAATTACTTGCCTTTGCAGGACTTGCAATGGTAGTTTCATAGTCTCTTGTCCTCTACTAGTTTTAATTAATATGTATTGATCATGGGAAACCGTTTCTTTACTTCACAAAAGGCCTCTAAGATTTAAAATTGAATGTAATATAATGCTTTGTTTTGATACAATATATTGCACTAGAAAGATTTGTTGACCCAATTTAAAGTAGTTTATGAAATGTTTATGCAGTTTTGTTATCAAGTCCAGTAACGGTGTGAGGTTACACTTAGTAAATTCAGTGTGACAGTTTGTTAAAGTTTCTACATTAATCAAAGTTGAAGTTATTGTCCGAGTTAACTAGTAAAGTTTGCTTATTCGTTATACAGATGCTTAGCTATACGTGATATGACTACCTATCTACTCAACAGTTATATCTATGCATTATGTATTATACCCTTCCTGTCCAGTCGAATAAAGGTACATTTCATAAGTTGTATCTTTAAATGTTAAACTTAGATTAAAGAAAACTTTCACCATTCAGTTACTAATACTCTATTTTTAAATTTTAGAAAGTTCATCATCTAGAAGCCTTACAATACTTAGATGAATTTATTGAATTATTATAAATGGTAAAAAAAATATAGCTACATTATTTAAATAATCAGAAACATTCTTGGTACCTATTACCCTTCTATAGAGCCTTCAGTCTGTGATTGGACAACTTACAGTTTCAGCTTCGTTGTCCAGTTTTGCTTTGTTGATAAAAGTGTTATTTTTATAAAGATAATTGTTTTATAATTTCAACGATTATTATATTCTCTCGTTTTGACCTTCACAAAAATTTAACCTGGTTGACATTAATCAATATAATTATTTATCTAATCATCCCTTTATCGATTTCATCAACACAATTTGATCTTATAGAGTGCAAATTGGCATTAGGCTCTTAGACTATAGGTTAAGTTTAGACTTTATAGTAATTTAAATACAAAAATCATACTATTTTCATTCAATTGAAATGTTATTTGTATTTTAGAATAAAAAGAATGCTTTTAATTAAGAAACTGCTTCTAATTTGCATTAAATTTTTAATGTATATATATATATATATATATATATATATATATATATATATATATATAAAGAATGACAAAGTCCAAAAGACAAGGTGGCAATTTGGCAGTAGAATTAGGTGACAGAATTGTTTGTCGTATTGAATTGTTTTCGAATCCTTTTTATTCTTTGACAAAACAAACACACATTGAAAATGTGGTTTATATTATTCCCTATCGTTCTGTTAAAAAGACAAATATCATGTAACTTATCAATAGCATATTATAGATAGATTTACAGTTATTTATTACTATACTTCTTTAATATTTTTTGATAATAAAATCGTTTTAATAGCTCAAAATTATATAACTGAAATTTTAAACACGCTCTCAGAAAAAATCAATATTTGTGCTTTGTTAAAGACGGTGGATTAAAGTTTTGAAGATCAGTCTTTCGGTTCACGCCACTTCGATAATTCCATGCACTGTTAACTTCTTGAGATATTTAAGTCTCAATGTGGGAGATCCATTTTTATATGTTGTTCCGAAAGTTGACTGAAAATTACTCTCAACAGTGAGGCAGAAATAACACAAACAATTGTGTGAGAAATGTTTTGACTTTGGAGTAAACATTAAAACAACTTGACGGAGTTGGTTATTGAAGTGGGCTGAAGTGCTTGTAAGTCACCTTTAAATATCTAACCTGTATAAAGTTTAAATGAACAAATTAGTTGAGAGACTTTAGGAACCAAGAACTTTATTTCCTGGATTGAGTGAGTCTCTAGACGTTAAGTTGTTAGAGAAGTATGAGCATTTTTACGCATCCTTAACAAGAACATGACCCGACACCAACTTTAATGGGTTACTTTTAACAGATAAAATGTTGAATGTTCAGAGTAAAGTGTCTATTGAAATTTTAATTTAATTTAACACAATCATCCGAATTTATAGCCGGTGATTCCCAAATTTCAACTTTGCGATGAGACAGTTGACTGTTCTAACAGACTTTTAATTTATTATGTGAAGCCTGGATTAATTTCCCTCCAAATAAATAATGTTAGCGATATAGTAAAGTAGTTAGGTTGTTCCCAAATCATAATTACATGCATGGTGCATTGAGAGTATAAAACAATTAAGAGCATACATGTTTGCGTAATGATTTATTAAACACTGAAGTAGTGAAAAAATGTGAATTATAGAAGTGCTTTATTTCGATGTAGTAAAGTGTTGTAATACAGTCATCGGAAAATTTCTGAAAAGGTCTTCAAGTTTCAGTCGATAATATTAATGACGTGCATTCCTTTGCACAGCTATCTATGCCTATGTCTTCCGTATATTCCAACAAGTTGGAAGACATGCCTTTGAATTTCACGAGCTGAAGTTTTAGATTTCATGATGTTAGATATTTTGTTACAAAAAAAATTGTGGAACACATAATGCGTATAAAAGTTTAATGTCATGCCACGTTTTTCCAAATAGTATCTGGAAATTTCAACTTTTGTATTTTTTGTTTAGCGTTCTTTTTTAACTAAATATTTCTATCTTAATACTTCATATTTTATCGTATAATGTTGTTAATAATGTACAGGATTACAGACTGATATTCCAACTTCAGTTTGGAAATTAACTCGAGAGTATCGCCTATATTGTAAACCGTGAGTATAGCAGGTTTCGTTGTATCTAATTTAACCACTGTCAAATTTAAACGTATGGTTATGCTAATGATTTTGGCTCAACTATTTGAGATATTTTGAATCACGTTTCAAAGAGATCTTTCAAGATTTTGATATAGCGCTTCCGACCGATATTGTATTTTTATGAAAATGCTACAAATTTAAACAGATAAAATATCAAATACACAGGATTCATTGGTTTCCTTACGGTGACTTTTCTAGAATCATTATCTATTAAATTGGAGGTGTTGATTATGTTTTTACTTAATACGCTGCTCTACCTTATTTATCAATTCAGCAATGTACACAGCTTATAGTTGTTTCGTTTGTACTAGGCATTAAGTTTATATGTTTTTTTCAGATAAGTAATGAAGCAGTCTTCGTTATGCAATTTGAGACAATTGATTAGAGTTGTTATTTTGTAACAAGAACGCATTTCTGAAAACAAGTATCAAGTCAAGTATTACTTTTAATTTACTGAAACGAAAAATTTATATTGCATATCTATAACCATTATCATAACTAATACAGAGTTTTATACATTTTGCATGAATAAACTCAGTTTTTAAATAAGTTAAGTTCAAGAAATTAAAAAAATAATTACTGAAAATAAAAATATCCTACTTCCAATAGACTTTAATACGGGCAGACGATTGGGCCATAAGACCTCGCCTATAAAAATAATAATAAAGTCTTTGTCCATTTTAGTCCTGGAATTGGAGCCCATTGTTGGGTATAAACAATAAAGTCTTTCAAATATAGACGATATTTTCTTGATGCTGTTGCATTTATTAATATCGAGGAACGTACGGGTATAAATTAATTGCACTTTAAAATAAATGTGATTTAATTTAAAAAAATATAGAATTGTATTAATTACGATATGAATAATTAGCTCTTCTCATTTAAAGTAATATTCTTAGTGAAAATTTTTATTTTTATCTTAGTCAATACAGAGATTTATTTTTATATAGCAGAATACTAATTATACATCTTGTATAATTCTAGATAAAATGGGGCTCCCACCAATTGTTGCACATCTGGATATCGTGCATTTCCATGCTATATTTCAATTATCCGCCAAAGGACAGGGAAATCCAAGGAGGGACGTAAACATTGTCAAACTTCATGTTGCTTATTTAGAATTATACTTTCACGCATAAATATAAAATCTATATTTCAATATGTTCTTTATATATTCTTTGAACAGTTATCCTAATTAACCTTAAACCAAATTCTAGGTTGTGTAAAAATCGTTATTTCTAAATAAAATTTGGTGTCATGTAGACGAAAATTGGATGTTTCAATTCATTCTCTAATGCCTGGAAGAAACATTTAGACTGACAGTCAAACAGACAAATAAGGAATTTAAAAGTTCCGCTTAGTAATATTAGGAATATATTAAAGTTTAAAGCCTATAGCGCAATTATTTCTCAATTTGTATTATGTATGATGGGTACGCCAGGTTATGTGATTATCAACAGGTTTTTTTAAGAATATAATGTGGGACATGCCTTATCATCGATCTTGGTATAGGCTGCAAAGAAATGGAGTTTCAAGAATACAAAGTATATTTCTAAATTCGTTCAAGAGATATTCTCGTGAGCATCGTTAACGGTTAGGCAAATTCTGTAGGGAATATGTTCATCAAAGTTTTACATAATTTTGCCTGTGTGCAACTTAAGTTCGTGGAAAATTAAACTCTAAAATCATGAAATCTTCCGAAAAGAGAGATAGAAGAGAAACGTTACCAACCCATAATGTACTTTGTTGATGCTAAGCCAAATAGATATATTTATATATTTGTATGTGTGTGCTGAATCTCAAGCTTTTTAATTTTCAAACCAAGCTTAGAACATGATAAACTCTGCTGCTGGAAAAGTCTATTCCCTTTTGTTATAGCGCATCTAGGTTCTCCCGCTTACTTTGGAGTAATAATCCCTTAACGAGTCAGGCTTTTAAGTAATTATTACTCCAGAGAAAGCTTTAGTACTCACTCAGTATCCTATGGGGACTTGTTATTGTTGTCGACTTGCTTTGTGTTGACAAACGAACTGGGAATTGTCTTAAGTGGTCTAGCCATTTTAAGCTTTCTATTGTCTTACATACACTGCTAATTTATGGTCATATCATACATAGCTAAACATTCACTTACATATTCTATTTTCAAGAATATTTGTAAATTGAGTATTTATTTAAAATTGAATATTAATTGATTAATAATGGGTGAGCCCAACCTTCACTCTAATATTTAAACTGTAAACATTTTTGACTAATGGTGTACAGGTTTTAATTTCCTTAGCACAAAATGTAAAGTGTCGCATATTGTCAAATAAGGAATATCTATAGTGGCATTTACGCACATAATGAAAATTATTTAAAACCAGTTAGTAACATCTATTATTGCCACCCCTTCCTCTTTATCTCGTAATATTTCAATGTATCGGTGTTATACATTTTTGAGAAGTATACATAAAATAACAGCAGTCCGGTCAAACATAACGTTGTCATTATGTAGAAGTAAGTGATTCAATCTTAACTTATTGCAAAAAGGACTTAAAATTACTATCATAGCTTCGTTGGCTATCGTTATTCAATAAATCTTTCAAAATGGCAGCCATTTCTATAATAAACACATACAATCTTGGATATTGCACAACATGGACTATGTATTAGTTTTGCTTCTAATATTTTATTCAATATTAACGATATTTGAATCTGCAACCTTAAAGGCTGTATCACGTTGAAAATTCAAAGTTATTTTGACATGGATTATAATTAAACAAGACTCGACTCGTCAGAGTAACACTAAAATAAGGTTGAAAATTATAACCAGTTAATTAAATGACCATCTATTTTTAGAATAAACTTAAAGAAATATTAGATTCTTTCTAAACAAAAGTCGTAGTCCTATTACACCTTGCATTTCTCATTATGAAAATATCAACTATTGTTAAATACTGGTTACTATTACTCATTTAAAAGTGACGAAATATTGGCGTCGAAAGTATAAAAAAATTACTAAACACATTTAGTACTAGGAAACAATTATTTATAAAAATATACTTGAACAAAATTATTTACTTAAAGACAGTAAACAAACTTGTAGTATACTTGTGTTTAAATTAGATTACAACAAGAAAACCATATTTAGAGGGAGAAGGCAGGTTAAGTCTTGTAACGTTACTTAGGTCAAGGGAAAAGATAAAAAGAAATTGTACCGAGTTGTTTCATTGCATAGAACCCGCTGCGAGAACAAAGCTGATCTTATTACCAACCCACTGGCTATCAAATAAAAATCTGTTCTATACAATATTTACTTGTTTATTCACAAAAAGTACATACTTTAATTTGTTTAGCATCTTTAAACATCTTGTTATGCGATGCTCACACACAATTTGGTTCAGTTCAAATATTCTCTTCATAAACACTTTCTTGTAGCTAAGAAAATAAAAGTACTACCTAGTCAATATTCTTGTATTTTGTATTTGATAAGAGGAAAATACATTAAATTTGAAACTTAAAGATATGCCAACTTCAAGTTTGATTTTATTATCAAAAGTAACTTTACTTTTTACACATTTTACAACATTTTAATATCCCCTTTAAGGATTTTATTTTGGCTGTAATGATATTATTTAACAATACTTATTAAAATAATTCAATTTAAACGAGTCTATAAAAACTTAACTGTTTAACACAGTACATTGTGTATTAATCTACAAGATTGTGTTAATTCGATATGTTCAAATGAAAAAGCCACTTACTATTATTCCACACATAGCAATGTGTCGCCTGACTGGAACCTACAATATCAAGATTTACAATTCTTGAATTCGAATGTTGATTTTATGTATATTAATTTCCGCTCAGTTTAGCGTTATGTATTGATCTAACGATTAGAATCTGGAATCCACATCAGTGAATAGAGACCTAAAAAGTTTACGAAGGACATTAGAGATACCCGACTACGAATATTCTTTGTCTTGTTTACCCAGCAGATATCCTGTGTAATTTTGATGAATTTATGTTCTTATTTTCTTGTAATTGTCACAATTGAGTTCACTACGAATCTTTAGACACGAATGTAAAATACGTTTCGGACACCGAGTTTTCTTTCAAAGCTATTTGAATAAGAGATCATGTAGAACTATAAAGATAATTTAAGTCATGTGTAGAACTACTATAAAACTGCAGCAGCTTCACCCAGTTCTGATTTAAATGGTGTACACTACCAATACCATATTTTAAACACAATAAACTATATACTCTCTACAAATCAACAGCATTGTTTCATGAGCTACTGTAACTTATGTGGTGAAAGGATCCAGCCCAAGATTTCGTAGAGCAACCGAAATAACAGTGTTGTCTAGATCAATGTATTTTATATCGCAAAAGATTAATTAGAGTGGAAACCGTTCACTACACAGGACAAATTTATCTTGTTAGGTTTCAGTTTTATGCCCCATGTGTTTACTAGAATTTACCAACTATTTTATTCAGAAAGTATTTTTAGTAGTTGAAAATGGCTAAACAATCTGTACAAATTTTTTTTATTCTGTTTGGGGAAGCTTGTTTAGTTGAAAGGGGCAGTTTGGATTCACTTCATCACTTTCCTTACTCTACCCCTTCTTTCTTCCCTATAGTATTTTAGAAAACTAAAGTTTGATAAAATCTAATAGTTCTTGATTATACAAACCTAAGGTTTGGTTATTATTTATTGAAAATAAACTAGTCCATTTATCCCTCAATATTTTCCCGACATACAACGAGTTGAAATTGGTTCCATTGTGGAGCCATATAGGGCTTCCGTTATATAGAAAAACTTTTCTTTGCAACACTCAATTTCGAATCCACCCACTCGGAACTATTTTTGTATTTCTTCTAAAAGAAGTTTTGTACGCTTGAAGTTTGACATCCAAATGGAAAATGTTTACAAACTTTATCAATTACACATGACAGCACTGTTATATTTTAAAGTAACTAAACTATAAGTCTCAGTTATAGTTTAAAATAACATCTATAACGGGTGATTTTTTAAACATTTACACAATCACTGGAACTCATTACAATTGGAACCTATTTCTTATTTGGAAGTATTTAATTATTTTTATTTATTAATGACATAAAAATAATATGGGGCTGAAGATAGCTGGAATTCGGATCTTAGAGATAGCACAAGTTCAAACCCTGTCTGTTACTGCAGCACTGTTATCAACACTATTGACTTTTTACTCTATCCACTCTATTCCTTAATTTTTGTGGTTTGATTCTCACACAAGCCCGGGGGTTATGATAAAGGGCAGATTAAGCTTAAAAAGGAATCACCCTTTCCTTTCACAAAATTAGTGCATTTTTTAATTACTACCTTAAATTGAGTTACATCTTTATAATTAAATCCATATAAATTATGAAACAAAGTACACGGGCAGATCTCTGTTGGTAGATAACAGTTTATTAAAGTTTTCAAAGGAGAACTCAAACCATAATTATTTAATAGAAGAAAAAGTAAGAGTTTTGCAAAAAAATTTCAAGTTAACACGTATATGTTTTAATATCTCCCTCAGATATGCTGGCAAAGTATGTTAAGAAACACCCTTACTCGGCCAAACGTTGTACTCGTGTTTATTCCTCTTTGTAAACACGGACCCTTGTGAATATTCAGAAATACGGAGAGTGAATTTTCACAATCTGTCATGTCAGTCATAAATCTGTCAATGTCACAGTTACGTCAGGGTGAGTTCGGGGTGATCTATAAATCACTTGACAACTCAGAAATCATCAGATTTATCTGCTGTACTTACAAAGGAAGTTTTGATGGATTGTAAATAAATTATTACACTTGCAGAGAAAGCCAATATCTAGTTTAAGAATTCTCAATATCGTTTGTTTTGATAATTTCACAATTGCAGATATTTTCTAATTGCATTAAATAATAAAAATGTTAAAATAATTTTTGCATCGTTAATGTTTACTATTTTATAATTTTATATGATGACTAAATAATACAAGTATAAAAAATTGCATGTCTATTTTATTGCAAATGTTATCACTCATGCAGGATACATATTAAATGGAACATCTTGTAGGATAAGCGTTAGAAACGTCTATCACCAGAGGAACTGTAAAAATTATTTCCGCCTGTTCCCCACTATCACAAGATCGAACTGATTTGAAACTTTTTATGAAATTATATTTTCCTATGTGCAACATCGAGCATGGTGCATCGACGATGTTGCATGTTAATTTTTAGCTGAGCGTTAGCCAACTATTCTACGTTATACTTACGGCAAAATCTCCAAATAATGTTTTTTAACAAACATGTCATTTTCATTCATATGAAGCCATATGATTTTTTTTAATTGACATATTAACACGTGTAGTTTGCTAATCTGCAAGATATCTGAATAACGATTCCATCTGGAGACTTTAAATAATTAATCAAATATAATTTCTGAATAGAATTATATCTATGATTATTCATGACGAACCATCACTCAGGCTAACAAAATGTCTTTCGAAGGGATGTAAAAATAACTTTCATGTATATGTCTGTCTGCAGAATATCTCAGTATGGGGTTTATTAATACAGTTGAATTGTCGACTTTCGGAAAAAGTTTAAGAAAATATGTTCTCACTTCAGCTTTATCAGTGCCAAATATATTACATTATTAATATTTAGCCTAGTTAACTGAATCATACAAAGCTACGTTTGAACTGATAAATTGTATCTCATTCCTTATGGTCAAAACCGATATAGTGAATGAGTTTGTAATATCACCGTGACTTTTATGATCATAATTTTTTTGAATATATATATATATATATACATATACATATATGTGTATCATATGGCATCTTATTTCAACAGTATTACGAAATCACTTACTTTCTTCCGAGATAATGAAATAATACATAATTTCTTATCGTTTCTTTGTACTAGGCTGGTTTGCCTAAAAAGTGTTTTATATATTGTTAAAGACCGGAATTTACAGTTATTGCTATACATTTCCTTTTGCCTGCTTATTATAATAGGAACAAAATATAAAAACAAACTATTTCTAAATATATAATGTAAATGAATTTCTTTTAACCTAAGTAATAGAGTGTTGATTATTTTTAACATTTATTCTAAAACCATATTCGTTGTTTATAATAACCATTCTGAAAAGAACACGTTTATCACTTAATGTGTTAGAAAACAACCGTGATGTTTGTTATATACTTATATCTTGTAACAGTATTTGTAATTATTCATATAAAATTATGTCTGTAATAAGTTCTTGTTTTTAATACCACCAACTATTCAATATTTTATTTAACAACATGTATTTATGCAGTTCTCCGTCATCTTTTTTATACGGACGGTCAGTGTGATAAGTACGTAAAATAAGATATAAGCAAGTATTAAGCCTTATTCAACATTATTTTGGTTAAAAAAAAAGATTTCATTTAAGGAAAAGCGTGTTTTCAGTATAAAAGTATTTTCTGTAATTTCATGTGTCTACGTTTATTATAATTATTTAAAGATTTATACTAAATTGAATTCACTAAAAGATGTCACTGTATCATGTGTCAAAATATTTCGTCTGTATTCGTGAGATTTTGCATGAAAATTCACTTCTTCACAGTGAAGAATGGTCTGGTTATCCATGTGTAACTATAGAATTTAGATGTTTTGTTGGAACTATTATTCAAGAGGCTGACACAATCTATCTTTTGTTTGCGGGGGAGTGCAAAAGTTTCTTTTCTGTACGTTTTCTGTCAGTATATATGTCAATAATATATCTTGAATTTGTCCATCGCACCTATACGAGGCCTGTACGCGGCATGTGGCTTGGCGTAATCCTATGTTGTATTAGACTGCCTATATGATCACTGGGGCTATATAATGCATTTTTTCAGTTATGATACAGAAATAAATCGATAAACCTCATTGATTTATAGACTTTTCATAAATAATATTATGAAGGAGTAAAATAGTAAGACTTTAAATAGTAAGAATATTACTCACTCATATACAACAATGAACAGCCTTACAATAGTCCATATCTTGATGTTAAGTGTCTTAAAAGTTGTTTACTTTTCTTCCATATTTTTTAAAAGAAATTTTTAAGTATTTAAATGTATTTATCCCTACGAAACACGTTTTTATGGTATACAATATTTATTAAATGAATTGTATTACTCAAAATAGAATATCTCGTGTATACCATTACTTATCTCTTCGTGTTCAATTTGAATCCCTTTTTTATGTCATAGGCTTAGATTTTTTAATGAAAACTGTCTTGGAAAATAAACTTTTAAGAACAACTATGAGTTTATCTAAGTATGGGTACAAATTATCCTTAAAATAAATATTGTCAAAAGATTCATGAAGGCATTAAAGAGTCTTTAGAATGGTACAAGTCACATTAGCATTTCCATCAATCACCCTGACCAAGGCCTTTCAGAGTCACTCTACACTTAAATGCAACAAATTTTCCACTTCCTCATTCAAAAACTATTATTTATTTGATTGATATTCTGATAACAGTATGAAAAGGAAACCACACATTAATCAACCTCGCAAGCTGCCAACAATTCAGTTGTAAGACCATATGTTACTTGTCACTGTCACCCATGTCAGTCTCTCTGCAAGCGTTACTCCCACTTTGTATATAGTTATTTCACAATGGAGCTCTAGCCACAAATGTTACACTTGGTCAATATTTATGTTTGAGTTCATATAAACACTCTAGTAGTCGGATTTTCGTCCCTAATTGTATTTTCAGAGGACTGAAGAATATACTTCAACGTACTGTATAGGTCCTTTTAAAATGTTTTATTAAAAAAAAATTAGAGTATATTAATATAGATATTAGTATTATGTCTGACTTTTTAATTTTCATTTGGTAAAGGAATTAAATATTTTATAAAGATTTACTTAGCAATAAAGTTAAGTGGTACACTGAATGTAAAATATCCTTAAAGTCAATAGAGGTACAACCAAACTAAATAACCATGCATATCTTAGGCCTACTGAAAATAGCTGAAAGTACAAATTGGAATTAAAGTTGTGCTTACCCCAAGACCTGAAATGACCGCTACATTTGCAATTTCTGAACAAAGCCTGGAGCGCTATCTTGGTTTAAGGAAGGAACTGAGGAACTAGTGATGACTGTAAGCGACAACACAGACTCGAAGTTATTTCAGACCGAGAAAATGTATTTATGTTGAATTTATTAATACACACACACACACACACACACACACACACACACACACACACACACACACACACACACACACACACACACACACACACACACACACAACACACACACACACACACACACACACACATATATATATTGTTTTTTTAAATTGTTGATCTTGATTAGAGTTTACAATCAATCTTGATTAGAGTGATAGAGTGTACTCATGTCTTAACTCCACATCTGAAAATAAAGGCCATTTGATTTATTCATATAAACAATACTTCCATATTGCAAAGCTCAAAGGCTGTTAAAATCAATATGATCTATAGCTTTTTTGTAGACCATAAATATAATAATATTAAAAATGATTGGAAAACGAACTAAACCAGTTTGGATAAATTTTGGAGTTTGGAGTTTGAATAAATTTTACTTGAAATTATCACAGCCAGTTTGAATTTATAATACCATGAAGAGAAAATACCCTTACAAAATTAACGCAGTTTGTTTGAAAATTTAATCTAAAGCAAATATACAAAAAATGAATCTCATTAAATAACGTCAAATATTTGATCAATGTAGATTTCATGCTAATTGACCCTTATAAGTGAATTTGTAAGAATAAATCAATATTGTCAAGAACCGATGCTTATCGGTTTTTAATTATAACAATTCAACACATATACTTTAATACATTCCTAACTACACCGTTCTAATATTTGCCATATTGTTACTGTTATGTTACTTAAGTAAATATTTTACCACAAAGCGTGAGATGAAATGTTACAAAAAAGTTTCTTAATAAATATGGAGACTACAGAGCACTAACTGCTTGAGGTGACTCCTTCAAAATGTAAACTTAGGTATATCATACGTCACTAACAAGCGGAAAATGTACGTTAAAAACGGAATCCCTCACTCGTACTGGCAATCCACGTTCTTACTGAGGGATCTGTGCTCGAGCCTATAATTTTTCTTTAAACACTAGATTTTTTAAGGTACGAATAGTAAGTACTTGTTCAAATAATCACTGTACCGTTGCATCGACTACAACTTCTGTCCGACTTGTACAGTAGCAACTCTACCTCCTATAATAAGTTGAATAGACTTTGCAAATAGGCACAGGAACAATAAAAATTGATTGACCTTTCTATTCAGTAAAACTTCATCCTATTTAATATGTCACACAACCAAAAGAGACCGCCATAATGATGAAGGGTCATCAGTGTATTACACAGCCAGCTCTTATTACACTTGAAACTAGCTTTATCGTTATTTAACTCGCTGGAAAATTCATTAAGTGAACATGCCAACTTTTTCAGAATTGTTAAATAAATAAAATTGTCACAATAATAAATCCAAGAAACAATTAGAAGTTAATTACTTTCTTCCATGAATGTGTTTGAAATACTCAATATTGCTCTGGTATTGTTTTCATTCAAATGAATAGTTAGAAATAACAATACTCCGAAAAGAGTCAGTTTCACAACTCCCATTTCTAACTAAATTTTATTAGTATATCACAGTGTATATTAACTTAATCGAAATATATTGAATGAATGAGTGATTACAATAAAACCAATTATAGCTCGAGTCGAATTAGTCAGCCTCAATACAACGTAGTCTAGCATGGCGGCCTTATTTCTTCATTTGAGAACAACAAACCTATTTTGACGCAAAACCACTTTTTTGTGAGTCTATATTGAATTTGGGAAATAACGTTACTCGAGATTATTAAATCAATCAACTATGAAACAAATAATCTATTATGTGCGTTTGATATGATAACACAGAGTATTATGAAAAATCTAAGTTTATATTCAATTTGTTTGTTTTGGTTGCTGTAAATCAAAATGGATATAGATCTAAGTGGTGAGGAGGTTGAGGAATTTTATTATTTATTTTCGAAAACTGTTACCATATTTAACATTATAAAATTTCATATTTATATAAAGAAATTGTAGTTAATCATCATTGCAAATAAGTACAAAAAACCAAACAAATCTAAACAAAATTCAATACAATAACTATAAATAAATTTAACTATAACAATAGAATGTTATTTTTAAATCTAAAAAAGTTATATATAAAATGTATATATTTAGAAAAAATTACTATAACTGTGCTGAATAAATACTTATATTTAGAGGACACTCTTGGCAGTTTCGCACAGTTACCCCGAGCTTGAAATCTGCACTTTCATTTTGCAGTTGATGATGACACAATTGTTGGGCACATTATATTTTCTTTTTCAATAAATAACAATTAGACAGATTAAACTAAAATTTTAGGAATTTTAATTCCTGGACTTCTAAGTTAAACCTTAATCAGTACTGAATTTTTAATCTATACAGGGTGATTCATGAGTTCACCTCCCCCCCACTTCTACAGCACATTGTACTAGTAAACAATATGGAAAACAATGTTTATAAACATAGGTCCGAAAACGCTTCGTTATCGGAGTACAGCTACAAAGATTTCGCTTGAATTCCCTGGTAAAGAGTAAAATAAAGCCATACTGAACTTTTGGAAAGGTTAATTAAGTAAGAAATATGTGGATCTTATGTATTTTTAACCTGATAAAGCCCTAATCAAATAGTTTCAGAACTGTACCTGTAGTAATTTTTCGTGAGGGATTCAGTCAGGTTAAATGCAAAAAATTGGGGCACGAAACAATTTTCTTTTAGTTTGATGTACAATAACTTTGTTTAAAATGGTAATTAAATACATAAAATCAACAAACATTAATGTATAGAATTTAATTCTGAGAAAATTGATATAATCAAAGTCTAAAATAAACGAGAAATAGAGTACCAAAAAATCGATTTTATTCAGTATAATACATTTACTAGTTTTAGAGCAAAATTATCAGGTTGGGCCAACCGTACGCACCTTTTTATAATAGATGTTCGAAAATGAGGCCATCATTATCAATACATTTTGCAGCACGTTTGTGTATTGCTTTTGTTGCGTTTCTTAATTTTTCAGGACTTCCTGTAACTGCACCAGCCGTAATCCATAATACGGCAATTAATTCATCACGAGAATTCAATTTTGTCTTGTAAACAATGTTCTTTCATCCATCCCCAGATGCAATAATCCAATGGAGATAGATCTGGTGATCCTTGCTGCCAAGGGTGAGGCCCTCCACGACCAATCCAGTGTCCAGGAAATTGATGATTTAAGTAAGCAGAAACGGCACGTGAAAAGTGGGGAGGTGCTGCCGTCCATGCTGGAAGTACAATTTTTCTGAGATGTAAAGAACATTCTCTAACAGCTGCGGCACTCCTTCTTGGAAGGAAATGCAAATAGAAACTTCAGCATTTAGGCGTCCGGGTAATATGAAAGGTCCAATCAGCCGCTTGTCAAATGCCACCACCAGACAATTGACGGCTAAATCGGGTTGAAAGTTCTGTTCCACTACCTCATGTGGATTTTCTTCTGCCCATGAGTGCTCATTGTGCAAGTATTGACACCACCCGAGTGGAATCGTCCTCATCAGTAAACAAATACGCTTTAGAGATGATTATTAATATTACAAAAAGGTGCAAAAACTCCAAGCGAGAGCGGACCATCCCCTAGCTGTATATGTTGAAACGAATAAGATTTGGTTTTCGATTAGTGACCTCCACACCGTTGACTGCGAAACTCCGATCCGCGCCGCCGGGCCCCTAAGAAAATATCTCCGTGTACTTACACCTGGACCTGCGATGAACGGCAATAATAACAATATCATCATCAAGTTGGACACTCGTTCCATAATTGTTCAGTACTTTGGTAGTGATCCCTGTTTCCCGAAGAGTACGAACAGTTCCTGAAATTGTTTTAGTAATCGGAATCCTCCTGTTAGGGTAACGTAGTTTCATATTCTTCTACAGCAGCTCTAGCATTACCATTACAGTAAACCAAATAAAAACCATATCAGCGTAATTCTCTGATGTAAAAATAAGTAAGGCATTTTTTTCGCTGAGAATAAACAATCGAATTATAACTCACAGAAAAATTTGCATTTAATTAACACGATTACACAGAACCCGATCTCCTGCTGTTAGCTTGCAACACACCACTAATACACAGTTCTAAACGTAACAGTACAGAATACCATGTTGATCAGCCGTTATTCGTGCGTTACCAACTTAGAAATTATAAAACAAAAACTGCATTTTCGATGATTAGTAATCAATAATGGGAAAATGTTGCTTCATTTATTTTCGAACATTTTGATGTAATTTTTTATTTAAAAAAATACTACGTAATAAAACATGATATGTTTATTTACAAACAAATTTATTTAACAGTTAATCTGTTTTCTCAATTATCTCATCATTAAGGAACATTTTTGTTTTTGTTTTATTTTACTATATACCGTACGGTATTTGCTTTACAGCTAGTAATGTATCATACTGAATAGAATCGATTTTTTGGTACTTATTTTCTGTTTATTTTAGACTTTGATTAGATCAATTTTTCCTCAGAATTAAATTCTCTACATTAATGTTTGTTGATTTTATGTATTAATTTACCATTTAACAATGTTATTGTACATCAACAAACTTAAAAGAACACACATTAAAGACAAACAAGAAGCAAATTAGATAGACAAAAGATATCAAAAAAAACAAAACAGGAGAACAAAATTAGAATTTAATAAAATAAACATTGGGGGGGGGGGGGGGGGGGGGGGTTGGGGTGGTGGTTTGGGGGGACAAGAACAAAAACACATCAAAAAAAAAACAAAAACAAGAAACATTGGGGGGGGGCAAAAACAAAAACAACGATCAGAACAATATAAAAAAATTGTGGGATCAAACATTGATAAACAAAACAAAAAAAATAATCTAACATCAAGTTAAAAATATTAAAAAAACAAAAAACCATAAATCACAACAAAAATTGGGGGAACAAGAACAAATCCATCACACAAACACCAAAAAATGACTTGGGGGGGGGGGGATAACACAAATACCAAATTGGTGGGGTTGGTAAAAACAAAAAATCATACGATTAAAAAATAAAACAAAATTTCATACAAAAAAAAAACAACACATTTGGGGTGGGTGGTGAATACAAACAAAACAACAAAACAAAAGAAAATCACCAACCAGACACCAGTAAAAAAAACATGAGTAAATATTACCATTGGGGGGGTGGGGGGATAAAAAATAAAACTTCAAAAAGAAACATAATAAGTTGGGGGCACCATAAGGAAACAAATTGGCCTCACTTTCCCCCCCCACCCTACACACCCCCTTTACACCCCGCACAGCCCCAGGGCCCCATCCCCCCCGACCGCCCCCCAACCCCCACTACCTATAAAACCCCACTCGCCTCCCCCCCCCCCCCCTCTCCACTCCCAGCCCCCACACGCGACCCCGTCCCCCACCCACAATTTTGTTTCAACCCCCCCCCCCCATCCGACACCCCCAAGTGATTTGTTTTGTCCAATTCTCACCCATTTCGCCCGCCGCCCCCCCCCCCCATTGTGTTTTATTGCCCCACCCTATAAGGTTGTGGGGGGGGATGGAACCCCCCCCACACCTCACCCACACAATTGATAATTCCGTGCCCCCAATATTTAGCATTCAACCCTGAATCCGCTCACACCCCCCACCTACATGTCCCGTTCTGCAAACCTATTTTATTAGCTTTATTCAGGTAAACAAACCCTAAGCATCCACGATAATTACATTACTTAATTAACCTTTCCAACAGTTCAGTTATGGCTTTTATTTTACACATTACCCCTGAATTCAGCTAAATCTTACGCTAGCTGTAACTCGCAACGAAGCGTTATTCGGACCTATGTTTATAATAACAATTTTTCATTAATTTTTACTAGTACAAATTTGCTGAAGAAGTGGGGGAGAACTTCAAAGAATCACCCAGTTATATCTTAAATACAATACAAAATGGCATTTTTTAATAAGGTTTTTGGCGAACTTTAGGATTAAGGTGGAAGGAGACGTGTGATTGAATATATAAGAAATACATATAAATTGGTAAAGTATTATTTTGTACTACATAACAGTCCAAGAATAGTTTTTATTACACGCCATACGCCAGGTGTTGAATGCCTATTTCTAAACGCTTTATTACGTTACATTTAAAATGTCAGATGATTGTACTCAATTCATTTACAAATGTATTTATCTGCAAATTTCTATTCCCATCATGGTTTCTCACAAGAATAATGTCAAAATACTCTACCAAATCTCATGGAGTGACAGGGGCCATCATCGAACTAAATTTTGCCTATTGAAAAGAAAACGCTCATGTCGAATTTCAAATCTATAGGTTAGCTTCCACGCATTGTGCTGACAGACAAACAGGCAGAAATAAAGTATTTCCAGTTCACTAATTTTAAAGCAAAATAATTTATTATAAATCATAAATAATTTGAAACGCTTCTCTAGCATATTTAGTCCAACTTGAGTGTTTGTTGAGTGATCACGTCTTTATTATTGTGGAGGGCTGGAAAAAAGATAATCACTCATGGAAGTAAGTTAAGGGAATGAAAACAAGCAGAAAGCGTAGGCCCTTTAGGTTTGCTTACAAAGGTGCTTGTCCAAAGTAAACTGCTTTATAATTGGAATTCACGAGAGAGGATGAAAAGAAATATTCTCAGCGTTCTACGTGTAGGTGGATCCTCAGATCTGTAAAGCACGCAAAGACCTGCATAGAAAGCCATAATCACCAGGCCATTTCTGATTAAATAACAAGTAAAGTGGAATTTAAATGAGTTTATTTGAAACTGCTAAGATTTATCACGTAAGTATTGTTAGAATTGCTTCACGCAGTTTATTAATTATTGATTACTTATTTAAAAGTTTACAAATATTGGTTTCGTAATATGATGCAACTTCGATAGCGTATTTTGATAAAGAATACCAATTTATTTGGAATATTAAAACTATGAAAATAATATGTGAATAAGTCGCAATATTTAAGGAGTTTAGGATTATAAATTCTTAACATTACAAAAGAAGTTTCACCGCATTTTGAAGATTCATCACTTGGAATGTGATGATTATGCGGAAACACCTTTCCAATAAAGTGTTTTATGCACAAGGGTGATTCAGATAGAATTTATAGGAATTTATTGGGTGATCGAGTCTTATCTCTGGAAGGGTTGGAGAACTTTTATTTCGGTCTGTCTGCCTGTCCGTGTGTAAGCACGACGTCTTGAGATTGAACTGACCTATAACATTAATTTCTATTCCTATATATACAATGCCGAGTTTGATGATGGGCCGTGTTACTCTATGGAATTTGGCTAAGAATAAGCGAAACTTTCATTATGATCTTAAGGGTAACCATGATGACAACAAAACAATTTTAAGGAAATAAATGTGTAAACAATCTGTGTCAAAATGCTACATAGCAACAAATGTAGCCTATCAGAATGAAATGAGTTATAGTCTTGAAGGATTGCAGCATGTCTATAGCACTATAGCACTATAGCACTGCAGACGTGGTGTGGTGTACTGCTAACTTGCTCTTTAGTGAGCCCTTTTAAAACCACCATATATATATATATATATATATATATATATATATACATTGGGGCTTTGTCTAAAGAGACTAATAGAATACCTTGTTCTGTCTATCTGTCAATTCAAACGATAACTCGAATACGAAAAGACCTATAAACTTGAAGTTGTGCAAGAAGTTTCATTTGTATACTATGAATACTGAGCTTAATGATGTTGAATTAATCAATTTAACCTGCTATATTAACGTAGCTTTCAGTGAGCTGTACTAAGACTAGCGATTGGCAGTTAAAGGGTCAATTAGTGTTTACAGTCTAGGATCCGAGAGCTAATGTTGAATATTGAAAAAGTATTCACATTGAATAAGTATAAAAGTTAGGGTTATCTCGTAATTGATTAAATATTTTTACCAAAGAAAACAATCGACCTACAGACACCATAATTATGGTGCAGGTTGAAATGGGAGGGTACGAAAAGGGTTAAAATTCAAACATGTTTTTCTCACATTATATTTCTCCTATACACTTTAAACCACTGAGTAAAGCAGCATCTGAAATTATACACCTAATACACGATTACCAGAACCAGCACGGGGAAAGCATTTCAACCTGATTAGAACCAACATTGAATCGGTAACTTTTCACTTACAAGTGCAGTCATGCATTGTTGAACGTGCTAACTCCACTAATGTAAGTTTTCGATCAGTTCCTACTCACTGTCCTTCATTGTTTTGTACAGTCATCTCTGTTAATACTTCACGATATTCTACACCTAATTCTACACGAAAACTTCAATATAATGTTTGTTTCTGACAATCTTAACAAACGTGCATTCATTGAAATGTTTTGTTACCTTTTTTTTAAAAAAAAAAAACAATTATAAAATAATCTGCTATAGTATTTAAATTTATTTTTTGTTACATATCTGAATGTCTATACGATATTTAAGCACGATATCTTATGTGTTATTATACCATCAAATTACTGTACATACAGAGGTGAGTATTAATTGAATACTAATTTTTATTGCTACAAATTGCCGAAGCAGGAATATAAAATAGAATTATTGTCTATTACAATCATTCTGATGCCATAAGGTTTAAAAAAATATTGTTATATACTTGGGTTTAACATAATAACGTGGGCTTATGAATATTGTAACTGTAGTAACAACTGTAAAAATTACCGTAGTTTCGTAAAATTTAAACTACTGTTGATAACGGAATTGAATATGCAGATGGAATACTCGTTAAACATTTTCAAAATAGTGGCCATTTGTATTTTTTAAATGAAAAATACAAGTCATTGTAAGAGGAATTAAAAAAAAAAACATATTACGTAATTCTCACATTATTCCAAAATTTGGATAGGAACTAACTTTTGAAAAAGAACGTTTATGTATCAAATATTAGGTAATGTTGAACTGCAATAACAATTACATTAATTCTTGGGTCCACAAACCAACAGTTGTTTTCAGGAAATATTTAATATATCACAATGTCTCAATACGAGACAACTATTTACAAAATAACAAAAACTCCAGTGAATAGGTTTGCTACAGTTCTATTCCCATGACTATATTTAGTACGCAATGGACGAGGTTGTAACCCAAACCCATCCAATTAAAAGTTGCAGTGTAGAGTTCCTCCATTACTAGTCCGTCAATTATTATTTCTCTTTTATTTCCAAATACGTAGAATATAATATTGAATTATTAAAAATAATATGATTATAATTTATTTAATAGTATTGTTTTTAACGATGATTATAAGAACGCTGTAGTAAAAAATAAAGTGTAAACTAATATTTATATGAAATAATTAGTAAGGTATTAATAACTCAATGTATATGATATAAGGCTTCAAAATAATAACGTTTCAAAATTTTACAGTTAAAGATTTCTCTATCACACAAACTTTGCAGAAAAATCCTATCGTAGAATATTAAAGGATAATCCAATTTTATCGAATAATAGTGCCACGTAAAATTTACCTTTATTAAAAAATGTGTGGGACGTGGTATTAAATTAGTTAGGTGAAATATGCAGTAGGCAAACTAAACCTTCTACCTATAAATGTTTCAACAATAATTAGTATTTTTACGTAATTTATTTATGTTCAATCATATTTGTTTTTATAAAACATATACCCGTGATATTCAAATGAATACATAACTCAGATATCTATTTGTATTTGTAAAAAGATTTACTTTAATCTATAAATTAGGCAGTTCCAACAAAGAATAAAGTAAAGGTAAACTGAATTATTTGACTATACAATCATCATTTCTTATTCACAAAAAGTAGTATTTAAGTGGTCTCAACATAGCACTGTTAGGTTCAAGATGTTGATTTACATCCGATATAGGAAAGTGAAATGAAATCTCGATGAAATGTATTCAACCTGAAATGAATCAGCAGCAATGCAAAGTTTACTCCGATACTAAGACGAAATAAACCCAGAGAAACGGAATTGTTAGCAATAATCCGAGGCAAAATTAGATTTGAGGACTTCATTTTCCATTATTTTGTCACTTTAATGCAGGAAATTTTATTCCTAGAAGGAGAAAGTCTTTTGAGATCTCTTATAATATTGATTATGAATGAACAATTTATAACTGTTTAACCTCATTATAAATTAAAATATCCGTAATCCTCATTTAGATTAAAAATATTATATAATGTTTAATCCTTGAATGTGGATTAACAAATTTAGAAACACATATACACACACACACACACACACATACACTGACTATGAAATACCACCATACAGTTCGGAAGCTCTCTGAGTCCCAGGATTTCTCAAAATCCGTGTGATTGTAGACTTAACCAATATTCAAATGCCAAGAGCATTCATAGTTCTGAGTCTTACAGTGGTAGAAAATTAATAGTTCGTGGTGGGAACTACTAAAGATCAAAATTGACAGATCGAAAAAGCATAAACCATTAAGGCGTCACTAGAAAATAGCTCGATCCTATGGCCAGACCTAAGAACTACCATGTAATAAGTACAGACAAACACTAGTGCAATCTAATTACCGATCCCAGTACTGACATAAGTGACATATCTAGACATGCGAGGTGTAAGAATTTATTTTGTCCCCAAATGTATACCTCACTTTTTGGAATTTACATTTACACATATAGTTACAAGGCCAAATAATTACATAGACAAACTATCATATAACTGCATTAAATAGAAAACATTATACAAGATAGTTATACCTTTTATATACTTACATAATTTAATCAAAACGGTTTACTTTTATGACAAAATCAAAAAACTGTACTATCTAAAATTATGATAGGATCGTAATTGAGATTTAAACTTACAGTTAAGACAGAATAACTGTATTTTATGATTTACGATTTCACTGCAATATACAACATAACGTTATAATGTACAAGCAATCCGGAATTAAAGATTTATTTCACAACCAAATATTTCTACGCAATTTAATGTGAAGAATACTAAATCGGGACAATAAACATTGCACTTTTGTGTGATTCCATTAGTTATCGGAAAAGTTTCAATGGTATTTTATAGTTCACTGTCTCTGTTGTAAAATAGTGCGATCATAATTCTCTGTAACTTCGTGTTCCACACAGTTGTGTGATTAAATGACCCGTAAACTCAGTACCAATCACTTGTTATTACTAACTACAACTTACTGTCATTCCTAGTTTCAAATCTGTTACCTTTGAACACATAATGCCTTACATGAATTAAACTATCCACTTTACATATATGTAGAGCTTCTTCTCTACAAAAACAAGCTGTAACTAGTAATTCATTATTTTAAACAGTTTCGTGGAATGTGGAATATATAGCTCGTAATTAAAGAAATATTATTTTAGATATACTTATTTTGAAAAATATTTTATTGCTTATGGTTTAAATGTCTATAAATATGTGTAATTAACTCGAACTCTGTTTGGAAATATACATTTAATATACTGTTGTAACAGACCAAGATCAGCATAGAAGCAATGCAAACTCATCGCAACAAATCGTGAACCGATGAAGATCACTTACAAGAACTGTCACGAATCACTGACATGCAAACTTCATAACTGTGAGTTTTCAATCACTTCCATATGATTGATGATACCTTGATACAGACACCTCAATTGATATATTACGTTGTCTTATAGTTCTAAAAACTTTATGTATTTTATAAATTTTCTATACTAATTCCGTCTCAAATTGTGTAGGACTGTTTTTATAGTTGAGTTTTTTAGTGTTCACTACACGTTTACCGACAGTTTTTCTAATTGCAGATTAATATTTTAAGTTTTAGTACTAAGTTTGTAAAAATATATATATGTATATATATATATATATATATAGCATACGTGGACAAATTCCATTTAAGTTATGTTTATTTTGTATTTATTTATGTATAATAGTACAAACAAAAACATGTTATTAAACCTCTTTCTTCGTCTTTTTATAAAAAATTTGGAAAGTTCTAAAATATTTATTTTAAAACGAATGCATCCTGTGTTCTCCTTCCCAAAATGGTAGGAACAGTATTGCTTTTCTTAATAGGAAAAGGGTCAAGTAAAGTTTTGTAAATATGAAACTATTACATCTAAGTGAGCACAGAGCCGCCACAACAAGCAACAGCCATTAGTGACACAATAACTTTCTCTTATATTCTAAGTGAAAGTTAGAACTCCTGCTCAGCTTTGTTTTTTGTGTTTTTTTTATTATAAATATATTGCAGCAACGATTACTTTGTAACGCTTGCGTGTAACGAAGTAGCTGTTTCGTTGAGACAGCTGTTTCAAAAAGCCTCTATGAAATCTTTAAACATTTTCAGTAACTTAATAAACTTCAGCATTTGCAAGTAAGATCGTTAATTTTTAATTGTTAAGATTCTTCTTACAAGGTTTTTCAACGCCAGCCATAAAATATCTACACTTACAAATACTACACTTTCGGAACATATTCCAATTAAAATCACTTATAATATTGTTTTAATTAAGGTTTGTTTTATGCTTGATATCCGTATTATACTAAAAGTTAATAGTGAATTGTACATCAAGTAACTACCATGAAGTACTTAAAATAGTATTCATTATAGAAAATCTCATATTTTAGAACTGAACAATGTATCTCATTGAAATTTACGGCTGGAGTTCCCAATCTTTTTTATTATCTAATAATGAATTTTATCAATATTAAAGTATTCAGCTCGTCCTCCTCAATAACACTATGAATGGTTTTAGGGGGAAGGTTATCTTTAATTTTCAGCGTTATCTGCGGTCGATTCGTTATCTCATTGGTTTTGTGTTTGAAACAGCTTAATACAGCACCATCAACCTACCCGTACAGTACATTTAATATGTATATAATAATAGCCTTTTGGATAACAGTAGCGTTTATTACTCAAGTATCACGCCTTGATCATACAGCGTTTGAGTGTGGATTACGTGAGCGGTTAAATATTAGGTGTTTATTTTTTATTAAAAAAAAATGATTCTCATGTTTATTTTTTCAGAATGATATAATTGTACGAGTTCTTCACATAATCGTGTTGTTTTTAAATCAGGAATGCTTATTTTTATGTGATTGTAAATTAAAAGTTAGGTTGTAAGTGTATACAAAATTAGGATGTTATTGCTAAGTCAGTTTTGCTATTTTATGGAACTAACGTTACTTTCGAAATTGTTAAGTATTATTGCATTAAATAACTTGTTTTTTATTGCCTAATATGAAAAAGGCTACTTTTATTGAACAATAATTATGTATATATTTTTTGGGCAATTTATACTCTATATTTGCCTTTATTTTATTAAACTGTATATACTGCATTAATTATATTTTTTTTTTTTTTTTTTGCGGCCTAGTGACTACAATACCATTCCTTACTGGATTAAAATATTCACGTACAGTGACAGACCAATGAACCATTGTTTCACGAATCAGCTGTTTACTGTACTCTCACCAACCAATCACAACGGTTGACTTATCAATTGCCCACCTTGCAAGCGTAGGCACGCTTGCTCATTATACTCTCGGTCCCGCCTGGGGCACTTATGTACTCTCTAGCCACTGCTGACCATACTTACTCTCTCCCCCATGTGTTACTCTCTCACTTAAAATATTAGTTTATCTCTATTAGTTGTACATTTACATTAACATTAAAGTCAGTGCTCTGGATTGGCAATCTCTACCAGACGTCTCTGCTCCCGGACACCCGCGTCTACCGTGCTCTACAGGACTGGCCACAGTGTTATGAACTATTCGTTTGCGGTCGTATTGTGCGTGACTGAATCCGTGAAGGACATCTTCCGTCTTCACGCCTGCCTACAAGACAGCAGCAGCCTATTTCCACACTTACTGATCACAACCTGGCCCTCAACAACAGCAGACTACGGTTAGGTACCTCTCATGAAAAACAAAGGTAACTGTATATTTTCTGCACTTTATTTGAATATGCACTGTTCATAAATTCATTATGTGTAACCTGGTGAACTCTTGTTAAAATCAGTGTGTTCGGCGTCTTCACTGCCTAGTGTGAAGTGGTCCTTCTTAATCGAGCCTCTAAAATATTATTTCACGGTTCTCATAACCAAAATTCATTCTTTTCAGAAATTATTCATTCGTTTGTAGAAAATTTGGTTCAGTTATGTTTAGTTACTAGAAAATTTATTTTTATCCAAGCTGGTAATGCGATTCGCATTATTAATCTATTGCAGTCGTCCTCATGAACAAAATATATATGGATTTAGAGGATGGAAATGACAAATAATGAACCTTAGAACTAGCTTTGAACTACTTTTCTTTCAAGATAGTATTAATTTATTGTTAGATGAATTATACGTTTTCTTTTTCAATATGATAGCAGTAATGGCCAAAGCAGTACCGTTATTAGACCCTAGAGGGATGTTTTTCGTTTGCCGCTATCAGCGTGGGGCAGCACCAAAGGTATAAATTAACCCGCTAGCCTATATTGTGACCAAAAGCTGAAAAAAAAAGTTTATTTTATTATTTTTATTTATATTGTTTCAATATTTAGGTATGTAACTGGGTAAAAGACATTTAGTTTTTGTTACGTTAAAGTTAGTAAAATCTTAATAGGTATATTAGGAAGTTACTTTAAATGTGTTCAATGTAGATATAAAGTCAACATTTTTCATTATTTATTACATACAATTTAAAACACTATTCAAAACACTAATAATCAAAAACTATAGACTTGGTTAATAATACAGTAAGTAAACAATCTATGAGACACCACACTGGCATCAGGAAGCAATAAAAATGAACATTTGCTAATATGACTCTTTCAATAGATAGGTAATTCTCTTAAACATCAGTTGAAAAGGAAATTTGTTTAGTTTACAAAGTAAAGATGAACGTCGTTCAACATTTTTACCAGGTAATACTTCGTATTTTATCAAGAGAGCGATCAGCGTCTAAAACCACTATTACGTTTTAGCCATCGTTTCTGGCCTGTGGAAAATCCTGTAATCCTAAATAAAGGGTTAACAGACCTCAGAATAACACTGCCTCAGGATCACATTTTTTGCTATTTTAATCACACTTACACTCGGGGTTGCAGTATTTTAATACCGATCAGGTTTTGAGAGACCCTGACCTTGGGTAATCACTGACGTCTGGAACCTCCAGATCACTTAAGCTTTAAAGTTATTTTAGTTTCCAGAGTGAGCATTTTCGGTTACAAAGAGGTTATATTATTTGGAAGCTGCCAGGCTCCAGAAGCACTTAGCCTCTTGGAAATTCTATATAATGGAAGGTTTTTTTTATCTCTCTGTCCGGAACTGTAATGGGAGCTTCTGTATGTATTAACACCTGCAAGCTCAAATCTGACCAGTTGAAACCGCATATCAAAACCTTTTTTGACCTATAGTGTGTCCTAGTCTATATAACCATTATTACGATATTTCCTAAAGTTTGGAAGCATCTTGTATTTGCATAGTTATAGTATATATATATATATATATATATATATATATATATATATATATATATATATATATATATACTTATATATATATATATACTTATGTATATATATGACTACTAACATATGATCGGAAGACCAAATACCTGTCAAACGACTTTTATTTACATTATTTTGCTTATTTAAACTCATATGTGACATATACGGCCAAATACAAAATAATTGAGTCGGAAAAAGTAAGGGCTCTGTGGTGTAATGGTAGCACATTCACCCGGCAAGTGAGAGATCCGGTTTCGATTCCCGGCGGAGCAAGTCGTTTTTGTGATTCAAATGTTTATTGAAATTAAAATAAAGCTATTGCCACTTTTACAATTAATGTATACTATATATAATACTATATAGTACTATATACTATATATATAGATAGATATTATTTATCTATAAACTTAAAACTAAGCATGAAACACCGAGGTCAATGCAGTGCATGTCACTTTCTGGGATTAGGCTGAGCGTCAACAAACATTATTACATTGGCCTTATCGGTCTGCCTATATATATATGCTAAATAAATATGTAAAAAAACTTTTCAACTCATCTCATAAGATATTTTAATATTCGATTTAGTTAAACATTTTGCCTATTGAAATTAGCTGTATTCGAACATGTTTATGCAATTTCAGTGAAACCTTTTTCACGACCAAGAGTTTCAACATTTCACTATGATAAGTTATTATTCAAAAATTCATTTGTATTTAGGTTTTTGACCCTGAAGCGAATATTATATAACAATGAAACTCTCTGTTTCACTTCGTGTAATTATATCCCTTGTGTTTGAAAAGTTCTATAAAATCAAATTGTAAAGAGTATTTTATGGAAATAATTATTCATTTTACGGGACAGGAGTATAAATTTACAGAACTATCCCGTATCGCTAATGGATAGACTTACTAAATTAATTTCTCTTATGGATATTATCCTACAGGTTGGTCTGTAAACACACAGTTTATTAGTTATTTTTTACAGCTAATGTACTGTCAGTATGTTTTGTTTAGCTCATATAAAAATTACAAAGTACAAAAATCGCTATTGTGTTAATATAAACACATTTTTACGTGTTTATATAAATTAACGTTATGAAGACTTTAGTCCCTATTTAAGTACCCTGTTAAATTACTGGGGTAATAACAGCAACTGGCGGAGGAATTGAGTGGTCATTATTCCTTGTTAGTGAACCATAAACTTCATGCAACAGATTTGTTAGTTTTAAACATCGTTAAATTTTTAATATCCCTTCATACCCTGTTAAGTTTTTCATGGCTGATTTTTCACTGAAAAATAAAAAGTTTGAGTTAATTTTGTGTTAAAAGCGTCTAAATATAACGTTAAATTTAATAAAGAAAAAGAAATACTTAAATTTAGTCTATTATTAATATAAAATTTGGAGGAAAAGCAGTTGTTAAAATGATAGTTTTACGTTGAGTTCATAATCTGGTAACATTTAATTAAAATTTACCTGATTTAGTACAGTACGTTTTTGGCCTTCGTGAACAATCGATATAAAACTAAAACTAAAACTGTAAATTTTAAATAAACAGTATACCAGACATTTTTATACGCTACATCGGGCGTTCACGCATAATATATGTACCTACCTTGAAAATCGAGAACAGAAATTTAAAATATAAAATGAATTCAGTGACGCGAAGATTGTTAATATAGGAGTCCCCCAAAGCTCGGTTCTTGGTCCAACGTTATTTCTAATTTTGATAAATGACTTGCTGAGATTACCATTAAATGGAAAAATCATAGGGTTTTCTGATGATATTGTGATTAGATATTCTGAAAAACAATTGGAAAACCTGTAATAATAATAGAGAAGATTTTATAAAAGTCAGGAAATGGTGTGAAAACAACAGATGGTCTTTAATGCCTCAGACTAAGCTTATAAATTTTGACTTAAAAGGATACCAATTCAATAATGTGCTAAAATTTCATAGATTATATTGTCAAGCCATTTAAAACTGCAATTGTGAAACTATCGATAAAGTTGAACAAATTAAATATTTAGGAATAAACATTTATAAAAAACTGAGCTGGAAACCGCATATAAACAGCATTTAAGTAGGTTTAAGAATAAATATCAGAAGTTTTTATTTTTTTAAGGAAATTTATTGATGATAAATTAATGAGAACACTTTATTTTGCACTAATTCATTCTAAATTGAATTATGGTATGGAAAATTGGGGAGCTGCTGACAATATAACCATAGAACCGTTGAATGTAACACAAAACCACTTCATAAGAATAATTTCAAAAAGGAAAAGATATGAATCTGAATTACCTATTTATAAATATCTAAGAATATTACCACTAAAATATTATTTTCATTCAAAGTATTCAAAATGTTCTATGAGAAAAGTGGAAATAGGAACGACAGAGTTTACCAATGAACAAGAGGTGACATACTGGTGACAAGCTGTTCATGAGACCGACGGTAAATAAGTCAAATTTTCATAAAGGTTTTTCCTTTTTTGGGTCCAAAATGTTTTAATCTTTTGCCTTATGATAAAAATTTTTTTAAATAGAAAAAAATGAGAATAAATTGAAAAGTTATCTTTTAAATTGTTTTAATATTGACAACAATTTTCAAATTTTAGTTTAAGAATTTGTACAGTTTTACATTAAAAGATTTTAATTAGCAAATTTATAAATAAAAAATGTTATGTTTATGATAAATTTTAACTGTGGGGTGTGCACACTGCAGATTAACCGCACGATGTACTTGTTAAGATTCGACTGATCATTATACAATGAAGTACAACTTTCAGTTGAGCGAGCAACGCTTACTAGATACTGTGGCTAGTAATTACTACCAGTACTGACGTCAATTTTTGTTAATTATATTTTCTGGAATAAAGTATATTCTATTCTATATGTTTCAAAAAAAGGTTGTTCTATATAATATATTTAAAATAAACATTTTTTTAATAAATATTTTTCTACGAATTTACAAGCCAATAGCCAAATTTATTGTTTAGAATCTTTTCTATACAACTTTTATGAATGTAATATCTAAATGTTTGAGAGGCAAAGGATAATTCTAGAAGCTAGAACCGCTCAAAGGTGGATATTTTTAAATTTCGGAATCTTCCAGATGAGATATTCCTCCAATAAACCAAATCTTCTATTGGAGGTAAGACGTCTTACACACCAGTAGCTCCCAGTGCTCTATCTTCTCGTAGTTCAGAAATTCTTCTTTTACGTTATTTTTTTAAGAGCATTTTATACAGACTTCCATTTTTAGTAATATTGGAATATTATGAATAGACCTATAATAAAATAAATACTAAACAAATTACAAATAAAATTATCTTATGACTATGAAAATACATTCAACATAGTTGAACACAACTTTTCATGTTTACATTTTTTTGCCAGTATTGAATTAAATTTTTGTTGCTGCATACACATCTAAACCATGTATATTAACGTTTCGTCCTTAGGCACTTACGTAATGAATTGAAAAAAATGACCAGTTACGAAGTTAGAATGAAAGTTACAACTTTTTGTGGTTAAAATGGGAAATGTAGTAAAAGTGTAAGTAGTTCAGGCAAATGCCGAGCGCAGTCCGTAAGTGAGAGTGCAGTTAGCGAGTTTTTCCAGTACAGTCCCGGCCCTCCATCACAAGTTGGTGGTAAACGAGCAAAAACTCGCCAGTCTAATCACGAGGGGCTATTAGATTTACATGAGTGATTCTCTCAGGACCTGTTCTAGGGTTTAAACTTGGAATTCATTAGGTCTTTCATGAAAAGGGATTAGCTAATTTTTATTCTTGTATCCTTTTTATAGGAACCTAAATTGTTTTACAGCGTCTCATTTAAACTATACTATACAGAATAAGAACGATAACTTATAATTATATTTATTATCAAAATATCAAGTACAATATCTCTAGCGATATTGTATGGCTAATATTCATAAATGTTTCGAAAAATCCCTGTACCACAGCGGCAACGCATGTACCTATTGACTACTTTCTTGTTGTTAATCCCCAAACCCTTGTCTACTTCAGCAAGATATCATTGAGGGCCTAATGTTCATAAAGATCTCAGAGACGTTTAGAGAAATCGGGATACCTACACCGCTGGCAGCGACGCACACATGTACTTACTAAGTCCTTGTTGCTGATCCTCCGATCCCTGCTGTACTTCAACACGATTAAATGTTTAAGACGTATCAGAATTTTAAATTACTTAAATTACGCAGTAACTAAAATTAAGATTCCTTTATCCGGTTATGTACTAAATTCACTTTTGTCATAATTTAATTGCTTTTTACGGAGAAAACTTTTACATTATTAAACTTCGTTACTTTCAATTCATGGTTAGAACTTAAGCAATCACAATTTGGTTTTTAACATATAGCCTATTAGTTTTAAGGAATCTGTGAATTGTATCAGACAACATACAATATTTTTAGTCTCTTCCTCTTTTAATATTACTCTACTAGTACTTTAATAACATACTTTCTACAGCAATTACTACTATTTTCACTCTACGGCACTTACATTGAATATAAAGGAATCTTTTACTATCCATTTCCAACAATGATATGAAGAGGCGAGATAGATAACTGAGACCTCAAAATATCCAATTCCCGCCCTATTATCAACAAAAAGACACGAAACCAGAACTAATTAATCTTGTTAAATGTTGATCTCTTGGACTGTCATAACAGATAATAAAATATTGGAAAACATATAAAAGAAATTATAATTTATATATTAATTCAATTTAATAATTATCGTAATTTCATTAAGAAATCTAAGCTATTATGTCGTTTATTATGCAAAATATGTATGTATTTGCTAATTACATGCTTCTTAAGTTTTATTGTAAGTGTGACAAACAAAAATATTTGTTATTTGTAGAGTTTTATATTGTTTTAACTTTACCTATTGTTCGTAAATTCGTCATATTTAATATATAACTGATATAGCAACAGGAATAACAATACGTAATAATAACACATATAAAAGAGTTTCAAAATTATTAGGGAAGTTTAGACGCATGCAGTTTATTGTGAACTGCTATTCAAAATCAACTTAAATAAGCACACCAAACTATAGCAGCATTTATATAAAACGTTTCAAAACTAGAGATATTATTTGAATATTATTGAAAACAATGACAATCAATGAGTTGTTTTAAACCAACTTCAAGTTAAATGGCACTTATTAAGTGCTTTGCCTATGGCAATGAGTTCAATTAAAACATGTGTTTATACACCAAAACGTTGAAGTTAAAACATTTACTTAATGGGAAAGCGTTTAAAAATAAGTTTATTACAGATTGTACTGTTAGAAGCTGTCAAAAACTGTGACCATAATGTCTTATAATTAAAACCAAACTACCTCTCAGTCTTTTTCGTACGAGTATATTTTTTTACTTACCTTAAGTTACTCTCTTCTTAGAGGAGTTTGATGTGAGCATTTGCTTATTTAGTTACTCAACTAAACTTTAAATTCCGAAATGCTATTCACGGTTTACCTAGACATATTTGTGTTTATATTTTAATAATGCAGGAGTACAGATGAACTCTTATCAAAACGGTCTCTAGGTGCGGTTTCACTACTACATAAAAATAATCAGGGTAAAAACATGGATCCATAATTCAAAGTGAATCAATTGCTGTAAAAGTGTCTACCTGTTATGGTAAACTGAACTTAATCTCTCCCCCTTAAGAAGAATGCCAAACTTCAAGCAGTTTTAACCCTTTTGTTTTTTTTCGTAGTGTTGTTGTACATGTATAATTTTTTTAAATATTAATATGTAACGAAACCCCTTTTTACATTTTGTTTTTAAAGCGTATACCTTTTTACGTTTAAACAAAGAAGTAAAACAAAGTTTGGGATTTTCAATGAATAATCCATGCAAATATTGAAAAAACTAAAAAAAATTAGTATTGCTTAGTAATTTATCAAAACTTTTAAATTGCACACTATCTGCGACTAACAATAAGGCGCAAAACTTTGTTATGTTTATCGTTGTTTGTTTAGGGAGAAACAAACGGCACTTTTCAACAGCTCCCTCTTAACTTACTTTTTGTTCAGTTTGTTGCATACTTTAATTGTATATAATATTTCCATGTTTCATAAGCTCTAACAATAACTATCTTTAAAAGCCATATAATGTTTAATATTTGACATTTTTAATATATGAAAAAGCCTAATAAGTTACTTCCTGAGGGTTAAAGACTGATATGTATTTATAAATTGTAATCCCACTTAGGAACAGCATGAAGTAATGCAACATTCAGTATGCATAGCAATTAGTTACTGTTCGTTTGGATGCATTTGCACTTGTACAGCGTTCAATAGACTCATAATTTGATTAGCAATTGTGGGTTTGCTTCGTATCATTGTATTATTAACTCTGAGACTTGAATCTATGAGTAATGTTTTTTACAGGAATCAATGAGAATTTTTCTAGAACTTTTTAACAAATGATGCATTAAAAATACTATTTTAGAAAGTATTGACAATTTTAACATACGACTCTGCACACATTCTCTCACCTCACATTGAGTTTATCCCTCACTTACTTGGCATTCAGAACTCGTGTTGACTGGATTGAAATTTATGGCTGGAGTTCCCAATCTTTTTTATTATCTAATAATGAGTTTCATCAATATAAACGTATTCTGCTCGTCCTCCTCAAAAAGCTATATATGGTTTTAGGGGGAAGGTCATCTTTGGTTTTCAGAGTTATCTGTAGTCGAGTCGTTATATGATTATTTTGTGGTCGAAAAAGCTTAATACAGTACCATCAACTCACTCGTACAGTAGCATTTAATATTTATATAATAATAGCCTCGTGGATAACAGTAGCGTTTATTACTCAACTATTACGCCTCGATCAACAGTGTTTGAGTGTGGATTACGCGAGCAGTTATATATTAGGAGATTATTTTTTATTAAACAAAGGTGATCACCGTGTTTTTTTTTCAGAGTGATTGTATGAGTTCTTCACATAATCGTGTGTTGTTTTTAAATCAGGAAGTGGTATTTTTATGTGATTGTAAATTACCAGTTAGGTTGTAAGTGCATACAAAATTAGGATGCTATTGGTAAGTCAGTTCTGCTCTTTTATGCAACTAACGTTACTTTCAAAATTATTCATTCGTTTGTAGAAAATTTGGTTAAATTTTGTTTCTTTACTAGAAAATGTATTTTTATCCAAGCCGGTAATGCGATTCGCATTATTAATCTATTGCAGTCGTCCTGATGAACAAAATATATATGGTTTTAGAGGATGAAAATGACAAATAATGAATCGTAGGACAAGGTTTAACTACTTTTCTTAAAGATAGTAGCAAATTTTTGTTAGATTAACTATATGTTTTATTTTTCAAGTTGATAGCAGTAATGCCCAAAGAAAACCGTTATTAGACCCTAGAGGGATATTTTTCGTTTGCCGCTATCAGCGTAGGGCATCACCGAAGTTATAAATTAACCCGCTAGTCTATATTGTGACCAAAAGATTTAGGTTTTGGACCCTGAAGCGAATGTTATATAACATTGAAACTCACAGACTCACTTCGTCTAATTATATCCCTTTTGTTTGAAAAGTTAAATAAAATCAAACTGTAAAGAGTATTTTATGGAAATAATTATTCATTTTACGGGACAGGAGTATAAATTTACAGAACTATCCCGTGTCGCTGATGGACAGAGTTATTAGCTTAATTTCTCTTATGAATATTTTCCTACATGTTGTTCTGTAAACACACAGTTGATTAGTCATTTTTTACAGCTAATGTACTGTCAGTATGTTTTTTAGCCCAAACAAAACATACAAAGTACATAAAACACATTGTTACGTGTTTATATAAATTAACGTTATGACTTTAGTCCCTGTTTAAGTACCCTGTTAAATGACTGGGGTTATAACAGCAACTGGCAGAGGAATCGAGTGGTCATTATTCCTTGTTAGTGAACCATAAACTTCATGCAACAGATTTGTTGGTTTAACACATCGTTAAATTTGTAATATCCCTTCATGCCCTGTCAAGTTTTTCACGGCTACTTTTTCACTGAAAAATAAGAAGTTTGTGTTAATTTTGTGTTAAAAGGTATAAATATAACGTTAAATTATAAAATAAAAAGAAATACTTCAATTTAATCTATTATTAATAAAAAATTTAGAGGTAATGCAGTTGTCAATATGATAGTTTTACATTAAGTTCATAATCTGGTAACATTTAATTAATTAACATGATTAAGTACAGTACGTATTCGGCCTTCTTGAACGATCGATATAAAAATAAAACTGAGACTGTAAACGAGTACATTTTAACCAAACAGTATACCAGACATTTTTGTACGCTACATCTGGCGTGCACGCATAATAAGTGTTTAAAAAAATAGAAACATATATATATATATATATATCAATAAGTTTTTTTTAATAAATATTTTTTACGAATTTACCAACCAATAGCCAAATTTAATTGTTTAGACTCATTTCTATACAACTTTCATGAATATCTAAATGTTTGAGAGGCAAAGGACAATTCTTTAAATTTCGGAATCTTCCAGATGAGATATTCCTTCAATAAACCAAATATTCTATTGCAGGAGACTTCTTATTCACCGGTAGCTCTCAGTTATCTGATCTTCTCGTAGTTCAGAAATTCTTCTTTGACGTTATCAATTTTTGAAGAGCATTTTATACAGACTTCCATTTTACGTAGTATTTGCATATTATGAATAGACATATAATAATATTAATACCAAAGAAATTACAAATACAATTATATTATGACTAGGAAAAACATTCAGCATAGTTGAACACAACTTTTTATGTTTACATGTTTTTTTTGTCAGTATTGAATAACATTTTTGTTGCTACATACACATCTAAACCATTTATATACATACGTAATGAATTTTAAAAAGTGACCAGTTCCGAAGTTAGAATGAAAGGTACAACTTTTTGTTCTTAAAATGGGAAATGTAGCAAAAGTGTAAGTATTTCAGGCAAATGCCGAGCGCAGTCAGTAAGTGAGAGTGCAGTTAGCGAGTTTTTACAGCACAGTCCCGGCCCTCCATCACGAGTTGGTGGTGAACGAGCAAAAACTCGCCAGTCTAATCACGAGGGGCTATTACATTTACATGAGTGATGCCCTCAGGACCTGTTCTAAGTGTTTAAACTTGGAATTCATTAGGTCTTTCATGAAAATGTATTAGCTACGTTTTCTTCTTGTATCGTTTTTATAGGAACCTAAATTGTGTTGCAGCGTCTCATTTAAACTATATTTTACAGAATAAGAACGAAAAGTTATAGTTATATTTATTATAAAAATATCAAGAACAATATCTCTAGCTTCATTGGGTGGCTAATATACATAAATGTCTCGAAGATGTTTAAAAAAATCGCTATACCACAGCGGCAACGCATGTACCTATTGACTTATTTCTTGTTATTAATCCCCAAACCCTTGTCTACTCCAGCAAGATATCATTGAGTGCCTAATGTTCGTAAAGATCTAAGAGATCTTTAGAGAAATCGGGCTACCTACACCGTTGACAGCGACGCACACATGTACTGACTAAGTCCTTGTTGTTGATCCTCAGGTCTCTGGTGTAATTCAACAAGATTATTTAAAACTAAACCGTTTAAGACGTATCAGAATTTTAAATTACGCAGTAACTAAAATTAAGATTTCCTTATCCGTTTATGTACTAAATTCACTTTTGTAATAATTCAATTTTAAATGATAAATGAAAAAACCTTTACATTATTAAACTTTTTCAATTCATGGTTAGAACTTAATAAATCACAATCAGGTTGTAAGCATATATGGGTATTGAGGAAACTGTGAACTGTGTCAGACAACATACAATATTTCTAGTTTCGCACAGTGTGAATATTGTTCTACTAGTACTTTACTAACATACTTCCAGCAGCATTTACTATTGTTTGCCCTATACGGCACTTACATTGAGTATTAAGGAATGTTTTATTATCCTTTTTTCAGCAATGAAGTGGAGAAGCGAGGTAGATAACTGAAAGCTATAAATATCCAATTCGTGGCCTATTATAAACAAAAAGACAGAAAACCAGAATAAATTCATTTTATTTAACGTTAATCTTTTTGAAAGTCAAAAAAGATAGTAAATTATTGGAAAACATATAAACTAAAGTAAAAAGTACGAAGATTTCTTTAATTTAGTATTTATAGTAATTTCTTTAATTTAAAATATTTTTTTAATTGGTTTTGCATAATATGTATGAATTTGCGAACTAAATGCTTCTCGAAAGAATAAAATTATTTGAAAAACACTTACAAATTGTATTGCATTGTAATTGTAACAAACACAATTAGTTGTTATTTGTTGAGTTAGATATTGCTGTTTTAACTTTACCCATTATTGGCAAATTCGTCATTCATTATAAAACTGATCATGGCCCACTACCGTAAGTAATTTGTATTGGTACTTAATATAGCAACAGAAATAATAAGGAGTAATAATAGCTCACGAACAAAAGGTAAATATAAGGGAAGATAAGGCGCGTAGAGCTTATTATGAACTGGTATTTAAAATCAGCTTAAGGAAGTACCTACTGTACAACAAAACACAACAGCATATGAAGACTTGGAGCAATTGGAAAAAATGTTGTATCAAATAAATGTATCATGTACATTATTAACATTTAGTACTATTTTAATAAACAGCTTTTAAATAAAAATGCGTTATTTGAATATTATCGACACATTTTAGACTATTAATGAGTTCTATTACTTGCTTTTCCCATAGCAAGTAGTTTAATTAAAAATACCATTTGAAAAATTAAAATTAAGTAAAAGATAAAAGATTTACTCAGTTCTAAAGTTTCTAAAAGTAATATTCTTACAGATTTTGCGCTGTTAGAAGCTTTCAAAAACTGTGACCGTCGTATCTTATACATTGAACCAAACTTTCGCTCTGTCATTTTCGTACGAGTATATTTTTTACTTACCTCATGTTGATTTTTTAGTTATTCAACTATTTTGTTTAATTTTGAAGTTGTACTAACTACTTATCTAGATTCGTATGATAGATGAAATGGAATATGAGCTTGGTTGCCAAATATCTACTTTCTATATTTATAAAATCAATTTCTGTACTAAGTTTGAACGGGATTCAACATTTATTTTCCCAGTTCTTGGTGATAAAAGAGTTCTTGTGCGATTTACATGTAATGAATTTCCCCAAAATATGTTTGATTAACATTTTTTATTTTAAATGTTTAGGAAATCAAAAACCATTCGATATCACTTTCGAGTTGTATTTATTATTTTTGTTTGTATATTTACAAGATCAAATTTTTTCCCACGTTCTAACATGTTTTGGCTTATTTGGTTAGTTATCGTAGTTTTAAATCTATGCGTTATAATAATTTGGAAAGGTGGGTGTTTTTACGTGCTGGGGACTATTTTAGGTGATGTTATAAGGAAATATTCGGTTAGTAATAGGACATGTGTAATATGGTGATTTCATACATAATTTGTTTGTGATTCTGTAAATGTGATAAGCGACTTAGAAACAGATATGCAGAAATTAGATATTGCATTTTTAATTTTATATTTAATAAGTTAGGAATACATCTGAAGTATTATCAAAACGATTTCTACTTGCCGTTTTACTACTATATAGAATTATTCATCAGGATCAAAATATGGATACTCACGTCATAGTGAATCAGTTGCTGTCAAAGAATGTACTTAAGAACCGGCTGTAGTAATATGAACTTTAGTTTTCCCCATAAGAACAATAGGGAATCCAATGGGGGTCCTTTTTTTCGTAGTATTGTGGAAGTTGTCTCATTTAAAGAATATTAATATACAACCAAAAGCTTTTTTACATTTTGTTTTGAAAGTGTAAGCTTTTAATGGTTAAACAAAGAAGTACATTAAAGTTTGACATTTTTATCAATAACCAATAAAAATATAGAAACAACAAAAAGTTTATCATTGTACTGTTTGGAAAAACTAACGGTAACTTTTCTACAGCTTCCTCTCAATCTAACTGAAATACCGTTTGGTCGATACTTTGATTTCATATCATATTTCTATGATTCATAAGCTCTGACAATTAATACATTATTCAAAGCCATATGATGTTAAATAATTGGCATTTTTTATATTTCAAAGAGCATAATTAGTTACTTCCTGAGGGTTAGAGACTAATGTGCATTGTATTCTCATTAAGAAATAGCATGGAGTAATACAATATTCAGTATGTATATTAATTAATTACTGTTACTTTGAATGCATTTATACTTGTACAACTGTGTATAGACTCATAATCTGATATGCAATAGTCGTTTAAATTCGTTTAATTTGGTTTTCAAATCTGAATCTACGAGTAACTCCAATTATTTGTCCTCACAATGTTTTACAAGAATTATTAATTTATTATTTTTCCTACTTTGTAACAAATTATGCTCACGTTTTTTTTAGAAATTATTGCAAAATTTTTACACTTGACTGTGCACACTTTACCTCATCTCACTTTGAGTAAGGGTATACAGTTGAAGTATTACATCTATGCTAACGTGTAAATTCTTCAAAAACTTCTTTTCTTGAGTTATCTTGATATGGAGGAGTCTGGTCTGTTTATGGTAACAAATGTACATATATGAAATTTTAACGCTCTATTTGAAACAGTTCTCGAGACATAAAGCAACAAGTTTATAAATATTTTTTGCGTAGTATGGTGGATTTGTCGCGTTCTGTACTTCTTAGTTATATTCGTGATTCAAGTTTGTTATTAATATGAAAACTACTCTCGTAAACTTACTATTCCAGAAAATTGGTAAAAGATATCTTTATTATTCCTGCGGTACGTACCCTTACCGTGTTTAATAGTATGAAACTGAAATGTCAGGCTATTCGTCAGGAGTGTTATCTTCTACAATCTATGAATGATGAATTTGATAAGGTATCCTTGTAGCTTTTTACAATATATTTTGCACCTAAATATAGATAACTTGTTATATGCATGCATGACGTCTGGAAGCTCAAGGTTGGTAACGCACCATAATTTTCAATATAATTACACCATTCCTTTGGATTATATTAGAGTATCACTTTAAGTCAGTTGTCAAAAATAAGCATCATCTGGCACTGACTAACAGACTAACATACGCTTATTAGTCAGTTTTAAAATTAAACTCTCCTGCTGCAAAAGGTGGATTAAATACCATATTTATTTATCATCACTTTACCGTTTTTATTCAATATATTTACATATATTTTAATAACTTATATAAACTGAAAGCGAGCATATAAAATTATTTTTGCAGTCAAATATACATGTAGATACCAAAATTTTATATAGGATAACCAAACGCAAAGAACCAAAAGGGAGAACTTAAAATACAGACACACCGGTGAGGTACTTACGAACGAAAAGCAGTGACAGTAATGAGGACATTTTAGCCGCCTGTTAAAGCGTGACTTAAGTTCTTAAAAGAACAGTTTTCCGTGCGAAATGTGACAACCGGCGCGATATTTTATGTTTGTTTTCATGCCTGTCAGAGTCTTATATCGTTATGATTTATAATTTTAATACAATTAAAAAAAATACTAACGTATATAAATCAATTATAGCTAATAATAACTCAGTTTTAATATTATTAACTTTAAATGTAATAATTATATTGAAAATTACATTTTTATTTCACAATAAAAAGTAGTATTATCTTATCACAAGTATGAAAATGTAAGTGTTTTTCTTCGTTTATCTTATAATAGTTTGCAGCTAAAAGTTCCTCGTGATAAATTAATAGAATATTGTAAACTGCAGTTTTGCTTTGTTGTATAGTTGAATAAATTACAACTTTATTATGCACATTCAATGAAAGTTTCATTATTTAGAACTGAACACAAAGAGAATATAAAAGGTGTTACAAAACAAGGATAGATGCACGCTTCAGATATTCCACGTTTATATTTACTTATCAATACGTCAAAACCTACAAATATGTTTATTTAAAACTCCTTATCTTGAGAATTTTCATACAATTTAATTAAGAAAGAATACGGAATATTGCACTCTTTAATTTTATAAATGATATATATTTTATTCTGTTATTAAACTCTAAAATTTCGTTATATATTGAAGATCATGAAATAATTTCAGCTGCTTTCATTTTTAAAATAACAAGACAGGTAAACACGCAGCTTTCACCAATAAACTAAGATTAATAAACCAATATAAAATAACTAGTTGGAATATTTATGAGTATTAAAGTGTCAAGTCTTAAGTCTATAAAATATAAAATTTGCATGCCATTATATCGAGACGCATGCCTTGAGTACTAACATGCCCATCATTAACAGAATTTAGCTATTCAAAAAGTGTCACATTTTTTATGCCTCGTGTATAATCATGGAATATGTGATCTAATAAACCTTAATAAACAACTGCACAGAATTGATTTCATCAGGCATTAGTGGAATATTTAAAAAAATGGTATTCTAATAAATTTCGTAAATCACTAAGGTCAATAAGAATCCGTTTAAAATCCCTATAACATAATAACAAATTCGTCATAATAATACCCCGTTGTGTAATATAATATCAAATTCTGGAGATTAGACTACAACATCAAATTGTAGTATGAAAATATTGTTGGAGGCTGATAACACTTACATGCAGTAGGGATTAATGAAGAATGGAGTATTAAGTTGATAAATGATACAATAATCAGTATTCATGACTTTACTAACCATTTGTGAAGGTCAGTAAAGCTGGTTACCTGTATATTTTTACATATGTATTCGGATTCACTCGGTCGTGACTTCTCTTAAAACACAAGCAGGGAATTTCAAACTCTCCTCAGTCCTTTTATTGGACACAATGTATGTACTCTATGGTGCAATAGTGACCGCGCACCGCTACTTTTATGTTATTCATATTTCTGCCTGTTTGTTTCTGAGTCTCATATCACATTTAAAGAATCACATTATTTATGAAATCAGAATATTGCAAATGTTCTCACTTTATAACTAACCGTAAATGTCTGCATAACATCACCCAACATGGTCCCCAGAACTCGGGGGAAACAACCCACCCTCCCAAAGTTTACAGAATTATAATTATAAAAAAGAAATGATAACTAACCATATATGACAAAACATGTTGGAACTTGGTACAAAAATGTATCTTGTACATATACAAATAAAAATAGTAAGTAAAACTAGAAAGTGATATGGAATAGTTTTGATTCCCTGAATATTTAATTTAAAACAGTTTTTAAGGAAACTTCTTTGCGAAATTGATTTTATGTAAATCCTACAAGAATTATTTTATCGACAAAAATTTGGAAAATGAATGTTTAAACCGGTTCAAACTTGAAACACAATAAGTGTGCCTCTTGACCTCTCTAATCCTTTTACTTCCATTAAAAAATCAAACGGACGATTGTGTCTAATGTTGGTTTTCCAGTTCTGCATTCAAGTAAAAACCAACAAAACAGTTCTGAGAATATGAGGAAGCCAGAGGTTATGTACTTGTATTATTTATTTATTTATTTTGATTTATAAATAGCTACAGGTCATCAGTTACCTAAATTAGCTATATTAAATAAAATAAAAATTAAACAAAAATTATACTATCCACTAACCTAAGTGCAGTGCAAATTAAAAATAAATTAATAATTATACTAGCTCAAAAAACAAAATTAACGATGTTATTCTGAACAATAGACGAAAAAAAACACTTTCACCTTTAAATAAATAACATGCACAACATCTTAAAATTATATAAGAATTAAATTGACAGAGCAAAATGAAACACTTCTAAACAAATAATATCTAGATTGGTTACATAAATAACATACAATAATCCTACAAATAATCCAAAAACTTAACTTATTAGTAAAAATACTAAAAAATAAACAGATTATTACAGTCTTTCGAGTAAAAGTCTCAAACTAATGGTTTTAATTTTCCAATAAAATCTTTTGCACTTCCTAAATGTAAATCAATATAAGAATTGTATTAATTGTAAATTAATAAATCTAAACCTCCTAAACAAAGAAAAATAATAATGGCTGATTGTGTTACATCTAGGAATAAAAAACAATATTTTGGTCCTTGAATGAAACTTAGGGACATAAAAGTTTAAATTTTTAAGTAAATGTGAACTATCAATCAGGTTATTTAGTAATATTTACAAAGAAATATATACAAATAGCTACTTTCAAGTGAACTTTTACATATTATTCTTAATTATACCTAAATATAACTTTTAGTAATGTTATTTTGCAATTAAAAGCATACAATTATTGTAAATCTGATAAAATGGTATTTAATGCAGGATTAAATCATAATTTCAAAGAAGCAAAGAAATATAAAAAGTTAAAAATAAACTTACTTCAAAAATATAACTGTTAGTAATACTATCTTGCAGTTAAAAACATACAGTTATTTCTAATATATAATACTGGAAAACTTATTTAATTACTGATACGATAAAAGTTTGTTAGGGTAAAAAAATCAGTTATCCATTTGTAGGCTGAGCGTTAACGATATTTATCATTCGAGGGGCTGAGACAAATACACATAGCGGCTTGTTTGACGTAGAGAAAAAACACTATATTTGCAAAATACGATGTAATGTTTTTTTCCAATAGCATGCATTTTAAATTATGTATTTATTTTTACATTGATATTCTGTAGCTTCGAACCGGATCTTCATATTCCAGTCAAAATCACACGTCGATGTAGAAGCTGGGTCGTAGTCTGGGAGATATCCCATTCGATCTCCATTGACACTAATGAAATAAATTTGCTAGGTCATAGGGATTGAAGTGGGGCTTTGTATTTTGGAAAGACAGTGGAATGATTTATAAAATTCTGTTTGTTAACGGGTGGGAAGAGTAATTTTTATAAATTTCAGTTTATTTTAACAGATTTATCTCATTTCTTTGAAATTGTGATTTTTATATTTTCTTTGCAACGGATATAGGTATTTTCTTTGTAAATTCAGTCCATAGTTTAGATGTTTCATTAAATCTATAGTTCTCGACATTGTTCTTAGTATGTTTAGTTCAACTTCTCAGGTATTAATGGCCTTCAGAAGGGGAGGGAGCAGGCTAAGAGGGGTTGGTTAGAAGGATTTCACTGAGATTGTGTAGGGTCAGTAACATTGTGAAGAAGAATCAGTAGTATTGGGAAGACATAATTGACTATGGTAGGGGTTGCAGACCTTAAATGTATTTAAAGTAAATTTTAACGGACGCTTGTCAGAGTTGATAATGTGATTTTTTTTAGGTGAAACCTTTTTTCTTTGAGGTTATGCTTTTCTTGGATTAGCAGTGCCGTGTTGTCTGTAGAAAGATTAGGAAGGGTTGGAGTAAAATTTGGGATATTTTGAGAAGTGCTAGAGGTCAGAACTTAGAGTAAATATTCTCAGTTGATGATTCCACCAGGTATCTCACAAATTTATTAGTTGTCGATATTATCTTTATACCTTATTGTCATGCATGATGCATTGCTTTCATTGGTGGCTTTTCAATTATAAACTAAACTAATAAATAAAAAGAATATATAATTAAAATTAAATAAATATTAAAATAAATTTACAATTAATGTAACACAGGTTTCAAACTTAGCGTAGCGAGAGAATGGATGAGCATAATCAGGTAGCGGGACCCGTCAGAATGGGCGATAAAGCGGTGTATAACCCTTATCAGTTCTCTGATTACTCCACGTACATCGTGGGTGTTCAGTTCTTCAGTTATCAGTTCAGTTATCGGCCTGCATGCGCAAATATTTGAATAAAAATCCAGTAAATGACTTACTTAATATATATGATGAATTTTGGCGGAGTTATAAAAGCCTAAATGGAGAACTTTAGTGACCCACTCATAGTTCTAACAGGCGTCCCGCAAGGGCCAACGACCTCTGCAACACTTTTCTTAATATCTATAAATGTCTTATTAGATATTAATTTTAAAGGAAATATACATGCTTTGCAGACGATATATTTTATTTTTTAAGAAATTTTCGTAATTCTAATCTTTTAAGAACTCTTTATTTTGCATTAATCAATTCAAAAGTACAGTATGCTCTACCTTGCTGGGGGGGGGGGGTACTTACAAAACTTTAATAGATAAGATAAGAACAACTCAAAAGTTTTTTCTTCGAATAATTCTTAAAAAATATAAACGAACAAGCTCGTTCCCTTTATTTCAAGAGATACAAATCCTACCTGTTCAACACCTCTTTATATTTAAGGTCTTGAGACTGTTTTTTTTTTGTTAGGAGCGGAAATAGAGAAAATATTATACCAAATTATACATATTTACAGTACGAGAAGCTTCGTAAATAAATCGTTTAAACTACCCAAAGTCAACTGATCTATTTTCCGTCATTCCATTCAATACCTAGGTCCTAAATTTTTCAACCAACTTCCGCTTCAAATAAAGAACTCAATCAATATAAAGTATTTTTTGTAAAGGGACAGTCGCTTGGTTTTATGGTCAGAAGGATGTAAGATGTTTAAAATTCATTTATAAATAATTAAATCGGATATCTCTTTATAATAATAAGGCGGTGCTAAACGAATTAATATATCTATACTAAAATTAATTATGCACGAAAATTAACGATGCTCTCTGTAGGTAGAACACCGTAACGTTAACAAGTGCTAATGAATGAACTTACTTAGAAACAGTTATGTGTGTTTCCATTGAACTACTTCACTAGCAAAGCAGATTAATATCTCTGTTTATGATTCTCACTAGCTTAGAGGGTATAATCTTTAATTAAATTAGTTAAACAAAATAATAAATCACAATTAAGTGACTCGTAATATGTTCTATAATAATATTTACCACTTACTTGCTAATATAGTGTAACGAGCAATATTCAATTGTGGCACCGCAAGTGTTGTGATGTAAGGTATTTAACCACTGGAGTTATATTGCTTAATGAATTCGACACGTTTAATTTAGATAGAGTAGAATAAAGTAAAAAAAAAAAAACTAAACATTGTCAACTATAATTTTCTTAATATTTGGAACCACTTTCTAACATTGCATATGAATATATAAAATTATCTCGTATTACATTTTTTTTCGTTTTATTCCTTTTCAATTCCTCGACGGACCTTTTTCATGCTTTTACAACATACTGACTTTTTATTTAAATTTTTATGACTTTGAAAATAAGCATAATAAGTAAAATACGAGTGTACGTAGCTATTTTGTATTTTGTTATGCATCGCGGTGGTAAAACATTTATATATACACATGATGTGTGTGTGTGTGTGTGTGTGTGTGTGTGTGTGTGTGTGTGTGTGTGTGTGTGTGTGTGTGTGTGTGTGTGTGTGTGTGGTGTGTGTGTGTGTGTGTGTGTGTGTGTGTGTGTGTGCAAGATAAAGTTAGGGTTACTACAAATCATAGGTTAACTAACGTTATGTCATATCTTATGTCTCACGAATTAAACTAACAATTAAACAAGGACACTAACAATTTCGACGAAGTCATCATCACACCAGAATAATTACATGTACCATTCCCTCCAACACGACAATGAACCACATTCACACTCGCCCTCTCATTGTACTGGTGACAGCCTAACCATACTCTCCGTTGCGTCTGTGGTGTACGGGTGCACACATTGCTCGTTACTAACCCAGTAATGTATTGATATTTAACTGGAAGTCTTATAACAATATATTAGCCAATATCAAACTTTCGACAGAGGTTCCAATGGATAAGAGGAAAATTTAAACAATAATGGTATGATATGCTCTAATAATTTCTAACTGGCGAATTTAGAAAATGTTTGAAGTCAATAAAAGAAACCTTGTAGAATTTTAAAAATACTCGTATACTAACTATGTATTAAGTATTATTACGATTTCAAAGGTACATGTTTCACATAAATTCTAAGAGAACAGAATAGCAAGATTCAGGCATGCCACGATGTAACCTACCTAGTATAGTATATTGACCTTATGTCAATATCGTTCAATAGCGGCCTAGCGTTCGAGAGCATTGATGGAAGGAAAAAAGCCATAGAATAAAAAATCTCTTAACATACTGATTATAATCATATGACATTTAAACACGTGACATCTTGTGAAATGGTTGGTAATATTTTGCTTACACTCTAGTGGGTCCTTCGATACCTAGTTTTATCAGTTTATATACAAGATAGAGCTCAATGAAGTTTTTTTGTCTTCGTGGGATTTGACTGTCCTTTAGAAGATCTTACACATCTCAAAAACTAAGTAAACTGTAGACCTGAAATGTCCATGTTATTTCACGGCACATACTGCGCGTTACTCCAACTCTTTAGTAGTAAGCTTACTTTGTTACAAAGATAGGTGAGGCCCAAATACAATCTATGTGTCATTTCTTAATAATCCATGAATATGTGGAATGTAGGAAGACCGCTTTTATATGTTGACCAGCATTGACTACAGCATTGAGTTTTAGGATGTCCATCAAAATAAGCAATTAAAAATTTATATGTCTATTGTTATACTGCTGCAGCAAAATTAAAGGATTGGTAGTGTGCGTTTGTAGAAATATCTAACAATGACGTCATTAATGATTTAAACCATTTATATGTTGTCATGTGATTTTACCTTATGGCAGTTTAAAGGGATTTCACTTAACTCAATATTTAAAACGTAGAAAAAAGTATAAATAATCTATTTCGTAGGTTTCCATTTAACTCAGCCAACAGTCATTCATTATTACAGTTATAAATACACTGACGAAAGAAATACCTATGGATATCATATGAGTCACGGATTATTAGTAATAATTATTATAATAAAAGTGGGTAGGTTTATGACTATTTCAGTATAAAAATAAGTATTCAATTGTTATAAAGTTACTAGCCAAATTAAAAGCGAAAAAGTTTTATGTTAAACATAAACCGTTTGGTATAGTTTATGTTTATGTTATTTGTGTGTAAATTACTTGCCAAAAGATCTCGGATGTTATTTCGTTTACGCTTTGGCTAATAGGCTCCCATAACTGCGTGTGATTATATACGATAATGCTCGTAAATTGTTCCGGGTTTGATTTACTGATATAGCCAAATATTACAGGCAATATTTGTATCAAATTATTCCATAACTACTGATCAATAATATATGCCAGTGTTTGGTTGTTCTATATTAATAATAAAAACATATGGTCCTTTAAGTTTTGTTTATTTTCTATTCTCCCACTAGAATAGTTAAGAATAGTTACGATCACAAAAATCAAAGAAGAATTAGAATCTTCAATATACAGAATATAAGATGCAAACCTCTATAAATTCAAGTTGCTTTCCTTTATCTAAATAATTTTTATTTTTGAATTACTTACTACATTCTTATAACGAGAATTCAAATGAGTGTTTCTTTACACAAAACTTAAAAGAAATATAAACCACAACCATTTTTAAAAAGTATTGTGCATATGTAGTACATGCAGACACCGTAAACCAAATGCCATTGTGATTCCTTGCACTTTTAGAATTTCTATTACATTACTCTATAAAGAAGCAAATTGTAATTTTTTCTCATTATACTGTATATAAATATGATTTTGATATACTCCTCGGTGATGGATGTCTGAAAATGCCTGCTACCTTTGCTTCATCAATATACAGGTAGGCATCAGTAAAATTACTTATTTCACCACAAGAATGTTTATGTATGTTTTTAAATAGATTTTAACATCCTCAACACAGGATCGTAAAATAGAATAATGACGCATCAGTGTAAGCTACATATCTTGTTGGAAAAAATTACGTTTTTAAAGAAGATTCTTAATTTTTGTTATTAAACTTGGTATTTCACCAATATTATTGATTTTTACTGCGACAAAATATGGTTAACTATTATAAGATTCCAAGAGGAAGCATGGGGTGTTTTTAAAACAGAATGAGACAGTGAATTATAAAAATAATATCCTGTAATATTTTATAAACTCTACTTTACTTCTCAACGAGTCTATATTGTGTATATAATATTTCATTTCTACTCCATACTAAAACGACATTATTAAAATAAATCAAATGTCATGCATTACGGAAATTAACTAATTTTTATTACTAATTAAAACATGTAAATTCAAAAGCATGTCCATTGGGATAACTGTTGAATTTTAAAGTCAGGTTTCTCAGTTTCTATCTGAGCACCTGACATATTATTATACTACTTCATTGAGCCATAATTAACTTTGTATTAGCTATTAAACACAAACAATACTGACTATTCAAACGGTAATTTAACTTCTGAATGTGACGTTGTTTTTATTGGCAGAAATGAAAACTGTTATTGCCCACTCATTCAACAGGTGAAACTTTAACGACGTGTAACAGCTTGTTACGATACGAATGTTTAATACAGTAACATAAATGACGGCAGCAGCCTAATAGTTGCAGTTTTTCATTGTTTACAAATCTTTCTTTCTGAAAAAAATTGTTTAAAATGAAACTATTTAACAAAGTAACATGTAACATATAATATGTGATAGAGGCTCTGTTTGGAAACATAAAATTATACACCTACACTTATGGTACCACGTACAAGCGCACAATACTCACCATTGGTGACATCCCATACTTTACTTGGCAAGATTGTCAAGTATGGGATCAAGGGACGTTAAGCTTTTTCCATGATTTCGTTCCCGTTTGAAATGTACATAAAAAGTTTTAAATGCAAATTACTTTTTAGAAACACTAATTTCTCATTTCAGTATGCATTTTTACATTCAGTAAGACTAAGAACTAAATAAAAACAATTGAATAATTCATAATCGTGGACACAATGTTACTTGCTCGATTGTCTTACACTTCTTAACAAGACTTTTTAAAGCAAGGTACAACAAAGTACACCATACCAGGTGTCGCGTAACACACTTCGCTGATATTCAATCCAAAATGTCCAGTCTATAGCTCATTTCAATATTGGCAGAGAGAGCAACAGGCAATCATGCAAAAAAGAGTTTTGTACATCTCCCGAAAATAAAAGAAATATTCTAACAACCTACGAGTGATAGTTTTCAATAACACCGGTCAAATTCCATGATTGGATCAGCATCGTCAAACATCTCATTCTTGTTAATGTAGAAATAAAGTATATCTTCCAGAAATGGAGATATATACCCACGTGGTACATTTACGTTGTTGTTCATTATGTGCTGGGATGGGTAGGCTTTACATGTATTAACATTTCATATGTTAAAATGTCTTATAAGTGTACTTACTTTGTTTATATATTTATTTGTTCCACTATACTTATGTTGCCATCATGGTTACCCAAAAGGCCAAGGTAATAAACAATATTGGCTAACGCATGGAGTGACAAGCACTAAGATATAACTCAGTATTTGCCACACAGAAATGAAGCTTCGCACACAAATTCAAATCTATAGGTCGGTTCGTATTCGAGATATCGTGCGGACCGATAGAGAGACATACATAGATAAATAAAATGTGGCTACGAATGATAGGCTTCGCTAACTCTCAGTAAATAAAAAAATAATATATGACACATAGAATGATTTGGCAATCGTTTGACTTACTTTTGGCAGCTTTGGAGGTGGCCACTACCCTCTAAACCTTGCCCACCTAGAATATCCTGTCACTCCGGAAACAGCTCGAAGGGCCTTAAAGGAATAAGTAGAATTTCTCATTTTCTTATCTTAAGGGAAGAAATTATCCTTGTGATAAGCTAACACTCAGCCAACAGACAGTGATATATGTGAGATACATTAAATTGTCTATCGGTTCACTTACGTTGACAACTTTACCTTTATATTCAGAGAAGTCCACAAAGATGTATTTGAATAAATTATTTTTGGTCCAGCAATATCTTACTCCTGTTTATATTTTAACTTGCCAATTAACGATAGGTGCACTTCAAGTTTACTTTATCATACTACGCGTATCGTCTCATACGTTTTTAGCGGTAGGAACTGTATTGTACCCATTTGCTTCGAATTTCCTCCTCTGTTAAAGGAGTATGGCCGTAAAGCCAGTAATTAAAAATATAAAAAATACCTCTTCAAATTTACTTTGAAGAGAAAAGTGCTATCAACGTTTTAAGAAACACCAGTGGTGAATTTGGAAAGGCTTCCATTAATTAAGAGCCTTTTGATACATTTTAATTTAGATAGAAATAATCTGTAGTATACAAAGGTATTTTTCTTACTAAGTAATACACAATGAAGTATTTAAATTAGTCTTTAATTAATATTCAAATTATAAATGTTTTCTATTTCTTTAATCAACCATGCGTGGATTTTTGGAAATGAGTTACGCAGGGCAAAACTATTTATTACCCATATGGATTATAATTTTACAAAATATTTGTACCTTGCTATAGTTAAAGCCACAGTCTGTTTCGGCCAGATATATTGCTTCAGTTATTTCCATTTTCAAGAACAAATAATGTGTACAATTGCTGTTAATTATTTTAAATATATCTCTTAGTTAACTGAATGTGGACTGATTGGACTCGATTCTCGCGTACAGGTTATTACCCATGCAATGATCGTTTTCTATACTTAGTTACTATGGATGTTTAATGTGTTTTTTTGGCTGGAAATAAATGTATTTTCTTTCTTTCTTTCTTATAAAATACGCAATTACGGCCCCCTGATAGTTTTACTTCAGTATCACAATCCTAATTCATGGATTATCCTTAGTTATATTGGGCAGACAGACCATCCTACCTCCCTCTTTTAACTACAACCGATCATTTAAGTACTCCCTCCTTCAAATATTCAGATAAAGGGATTGCAGAAGTTGTACTTTTAATATTCCTTGCAGCATTTTACAGAAACAGGTATTTAGATCACATGCAATAGCCGTAGTAACAAAAGAAATTTTGTACCAGCAGTAACTTCTACTCCGTGTCTGTATTTCAGGGAGCATATCGGTCTGGCTGACTGCCGCGATAACGTTCGAACGGTACATTGCTGCTTGTCACCCACTGAGGGGGGCAGTTATAGTTCACTGTCTCATTTGTTATTAAAAAACACTCCATGTTTCCTTTCGGAATCTTAAAATAGTTAACCATATTTGGTCATAGTATGAAATCAATAATGTTGGTGAAGTACCAAGTTTAATTAAAAAAAAATTAAGAATCAACTTTAAAACGTAATTTTATCCAACAAGATACTTATGTAGCTTACAATGAAGCGTCATTATTCTATTTTACGAATCTGTGTTAAGGATGTTAAAATCTATTTATAAATCAAACATAAACATTCTTGTGGTGAAATAAGTAATTTTACTGATGCCTACCTGTATATTGATGAAGCAAAGGTACCAGGCATTTTCAGACATTCATCATCGAGAGTATATCAAAATCATATTTATATACAGTATAATGAGGAAAAAATTACAATTTGGTTCTGTATAGAGTAATGTAATGAAAATTCTAAAAGTGCAAGGAATCATAATGGCATTTTGTATACGGTGTCTGCATATACTACATATGCACAATACTTTTTAAAAGTGATAGTTGTTTATATTTTTTTAAGTTTTGTGTAAGAACCACACATTTCAATTCTCGTTTATAAGAATGTAGTAAGTAATTCAAAAATGAAAATTATTCAAATAAATGAAAGCAACTTGAATTAATAGAGGTTTTCATCTTATTATTCTGCATATGAAAGTATTAAATGCTTCTTGGACTGTTGTGATCGCAACTTTAAAAATTATTCTGATGGTGAATGAAAATAAACATAATTTCATGGACCATATGTTTATACTATTAATATAGAATAACAAACACTGGTTAATATTATTGATCAGTAGTAATAATTTGATAATTTGATACAAAACTTACTGTAATATTTGGCTAAACCAGTAAAAGCAAACCCGCAACAATTTACGAGCAGTAGCGTATATAATCACGCGCACATATTACCCGCCTATTACCCGCAGCATTAATGAAATTAACATCCAAAAGCTTTTGGATAGAATATAATTCAAACACTTATAACATTAAACATAAACGATACCAATTGGAATGTTCTTAACATTAAAGGTTCTCACCTTTAATTCGGCTATTCACTTCATAACAATTTTACTACTTATTTTTATACTGAAACAGTTATTAACTTACAAACTTAAATTATATTATTAATTACTAATAATCTGTGACCTATATTATATCTATAGGTAATTATATCATCTGTATATAACTGTAATAATAAATTTTGGCTGAGTTAAATGGAAAAATAATGATATAAGTATTTTATAATATTTTTGTACTTGTTAAATGTTGAGTTAACTCAAACCCCCCCTAAACTAACATTAGAAAACTCACATGACAGCATATAAATTATTAAAAATCATTAATGACGTCATTGATAGATATTTTTTAAACGTACACTGAAAACTCTTCCTTTTTGCTGGAACAGTTCCAGAGCAGTCGCCATTTTGAAATTATTAGAGCAAATCATACCATTAATGTTTAAATTTTTATGTTGTCTATTAATACCTATATGCAAAGTTTGGAATTGGATAATACTTCGCTCTAAAGAGTAACGGTAAATATAAATATATCACTGTGTTAATATCAACCATTGTGTTCACGAAACTCTACACCCGTACAACACAGACGCAACGGAGAGTATGATTGGGCTGTCACCAGTACAATGAGAGGGCGATTGTGAATATAGTTCACTACTGTTAATGCACGGAATCGTAAATTTAATTAATCTGGTGTGATTATTTCGTTGATATTATTCGGGTTCTTGTTGAATTTTTAATTTGGTTCTTGAGACATAATATATTACACAACGTTAGTTACACTAGTCTTTTACTTATTATGCTTACTTTCAAAGTAACAAAAAAATAATTCAAATTCAAATTTTAAATCAATATGTTGTAAAAAACATGACAAAAGTTTAGTAGTATAGGAATTAAAAAAGTAAAAATCAATATTTTAACAGTAATTTAATCCTTTTCTCTACCTTATGGGAACAACAACACATAAAACTGTATTTTCAATAAAATAAACACATAAAGTATATAGGGTAGAACAGAAAACCACAAAAAGGACAGATCTAATAATGCATTTAGATTCAAGTATGTCACTTGTTTCCAACTGTCTGTGCTCATTGAACCTTCTGCGCACTCTTCACAGACGACGTTGCTGACCTACTTTTTCTCTTATTATGCTACACTGGTTGACTCCTTTCTCTAATATATCGCGATACATTTTTTGAGTTTAATGCTAAACTTTGACTTTCTCCGTTTCTCCTACACTCACAGATTAACGTGCTTTATCTATTGGTAAGCGTGGGAATCAAAAGTCATGTTGTGTCAAATTGTAAACAACTTAAAAGTACAGAATTACCAATTACATTTTATAAGAAAATACCTGAACTATACAAATAACTGAATAATGCAAGGAAATAGACCAATTCTATACCTTTGCCAAATAATAGCTGAGATACTTATCAGATATTTATAGAAATTATCACGAAAGTCAGGTAAAAAATAATTAAATAACTTGCTCTATACGTTATTTTTATTTTATCTTTCTTGTCATCTGACTCACTTGACTCTAAGTCACGACGGAATGTATGGTAGAACGATGGACGATATAATGCATCAGAGTCAGGACAGATAAAAGAAGGCTATCGTGTTATTTGTTTGTTCTTGTTTACCATTTATTATGCTAACAATTATTTTTTCTCATTTAATTGGAGGTTAATCTCCCCTCCTAAATAAGAGCAATTTCCAAATAAATTCATACACAGAGCATACTGATTCCATAGTCCCCTAAAATCAGTTTTTGTCGTAATGACTACATAAATGTGTTTGCTGGACAAAAAATAGTTTAAATTTAGAGCCTCGTACTTCCAGAAATTATATGCTATCTGCTGCTTGTTAGAAATAAATATGTTTTTGCCTCCAATATAAAATTACAATAGTTTTCATGTAGTTTACGAAAAATGTATATAAATCTATAGTTTTTCAGTACAACCTTAACTAGATAATACACTAATCGAGTGCGATTTCTGTATCCAGCAAGTACGTAGAACCTTCCCCAACAAGCTCAATACGTAGCATCAGGTCTTCTAGACGCTGTGCTGTACTTACATTTTTGTGTCACTCAGAATCTGTTGTGCATTTGTTGTATGCTTCCTGTTGAGTCAAACCATTGACGCTTAAGTAGCGACGGTCACTATGGTGAGATTTCCAAAAGACAGAGTATTATTGATAACGAAATCATTTTCAAAAATATTTTAAATTACGTATGCCATAGTAAGAGTGAGCAAAATAGATTTAAATTATCGCATTTTGGACAAACTATAAATGACACATTCAAATGATACCTTAAAGTTCTGTACCTTAATTGTCCCATCTGCTACGATAGACCTGTTAGATCACTACTTGTTTACGTAATTAGACATTAAGTTTTCCATTAAACAGATCATCATAGTGTTAAAGTCTTATTTTATAATCAGTAGCAATACAGAAATTAAGTTAAAGGTAGATTTTCTTTGTTCTACTCTGGATTGGACAATCAGAAACTAGGTAGAGGCTCATTGAATTCACCCTTTCTTCATTTATATTACCTTTTATTCGTATAATGAGTACAGAAATACAGATGATAAAATATATAGTTAAATATGTAGACAGTGTTGTATTGCACTGAATTGGAATAGCAGCACGTGTTGTATAATAGAAATATATGGTGTAAATGGTTTGGTATCATATGCGATGTATGTGTGGTTGGAGATTTGATCTAGTGACGTTAGGGTGCATAACACTCGAGACGAATTATTTATATAAATGTTGGTAAATTAACTATAATGTTTGAACAGCCGCCTGTTACCAAGCCTCTAGTACGCCACTGGTATGAAGATTAAAGCAAATATACTACAATAACACAGTTAGGCTTCCCATGAAAATAGTTCCTTTCTTGCCTAAAATAAGCTGTATACTTTTTAGTTTTATATATGAGATGCTTTTCTACTGGTAAACTTATACATCTGGTTTGAGAAAACTTTGTAGCTAAGATTTTTAATATCCAAGATACTCTTAAAAGAAATATTTCCAATAGAAAATCTAGGAAAAATTATACACCTATAACAATAATTTAAACATTTTTAAAACAATTGTTTTGCTACGGTAATGTAATACAAGGATAAGGTGTATATCTTCTCCGCTCTGTAAACATTTTTGTTACTACAATAAGAGCCTTTTTCTGAAAAGCCGAATTCGACGACGACGGAAAGTATAGCATTAGAGAATTCACCCAAATCTATGTTAAAATGCAACGTAACCAAGAAGCAATAAAAGAGACAATTTTAAATAAGAAATTATCTTGAGAGATGATGTGACTTGTACATCAGTCTGAGCTTAAAAATAACAAACTGTGATAAAAATACAAACAACTAAGAGGACCTTGATTACAGCTAGGTATTTCTCGCTTCATAATAGCAGACGAATTCGCTGTTAATGTGATACATCTTAGAGTGTTATATGTTCATTCATATCCTCCATCCTCGTCAAAGTGTAAAGCTACCACTGCTGGTTATAACACTGCATCTGCACTGTTTATTGACGTCATGTTACAACTGAGCTTCTGCCAACTCCAAACTATCAAAATATTGACTCTGTCGGGACTCCCTAATCGTTTTCTTCCAATAACCAAAGTGCTTTTACAAATGGCTCTAACCAAGATCCAATCCAATGTGCTTTAGAGAATGCTTAAAATCATTGCTATAAATTCCTTTGAAAAATCCTATAACAAGGATTACACAAGCTTGTAAACTATAAAAACCAACTACCTTTATAATGTCCCAATAACGAAAAATGTTTACTAAAGGTGCAGTACATATATCATCAGTATATCATAACCCACGCAAAGATTGATTAATTTTTGAACAAACCTTATAAAAATATCTTATAGAATGACATAGAACAGCATACGTACTAAACATTTGTTCTCTTTTTTTTACTTCATACACTATATAAGTTTACACATTGTTTAATACTGTTTGTGTTTTATAAATGTCGCAATTACATGTTCTTACCATTTGTAATAAACGTTGTTTTGGAAAATGAAGATTTCAGTACAGAAATTATGTGCTTGAGAATATTAAAACTTAATAAAAATAGATATTGTTTCAATTAAGCAAATAACTCATTTTATGAAGAATATTCTTATGAAAGGTCGATAAGGATATTGAATAAATAATAATAATAAAATAAATGACTATATTTTATTAACAAGGTTGGGATTCAAGGATACAATTTTAAGTTACTACAACCAGTGCTTTTCAATTATTGCTACGTAAAAGAAATGTAACCAAAAAATAATCTTCAACTGTTCCATAGATTTATTATTTACTCTCGTTTGACAATCCAGAGATCTTATAAATCCTATTGTGTAATTTTGACTGTTATGTCATGTATATTCACATTGCTTCTTAAAGGGTTAGAATATTTTATTATTACTGAAGAAATAAAACTGTACAATTTTTAAAAACTAATTTGCTAAGCGTGACAGTATTCTTAAAAATAAGTTTTGGTACCAAAATATTTAAATGTCACATTCAACAGGAGTTACCACAGATTCAGCTTTCTTTGTTTAATTAAACAAACACATTTCTGTAAATATGTTAGCTAAAGTTTGTAAATATTTGTTAGTGTTTTATTTTATTGAAACATGTGAAAGTAGAATTCCTCTCAACAAATTATAGATGCTTCTTAAAATCAATGTGAATAGTGTAAATGTTTTTTTAAACATTTCACGTATTTTTGGAGAGTTTCCTTTTGAAAAGTTCAATACCAATCCAAATGCCCTGAAGTAATTATTTTAAATTTAAAAGCTGCTATATTGGGCGCTAATTGTAGCTTGTAGAAAGTACAACATTGAAAATTTAATCGTTAATGATAAGTACAGTTCTTAAAAGGAGTGTTATATTTATCCAGAGGTTTTGGTTTATAACTGTACCGTTAACTAATTACTTTGCTATTTTATACTGCCTCAATCGTAAGTTTAATTCTATTTAGCAGTCCATTCCAATAAAATAAATTGTGGATGAAGATATTTTCTTAATTTCAATATAAAAGTTCCTTTAATACTGGAATAAAGCTATTAAAAGTATTACCTTCCCGCTATTTGTACATTATTATTAACATAAAATGGATAATTAATGTTATTGAAGTTTACATTGTGCTCATGAATTATTTATAATTTAATTTCATACTATAAACGTTCCAGATATATTACACGTAATTTACGCTATCATAAAGAAAGGCTTGCAAATTTGTCTTTGCATTGACGTAAATGTAATAACATTACAGTACATCCATGTTGAGTGTTGTTAAAACATAAAAGCACATATGCCAACCAACAAATTTTCTTTACAGACGTCATTCTTAAAGGTTGTGTTTTTTTTCATTCAATATACGCTATAATATGTAAAAAAACAAATAGAAATACGATCGTTCACTTCAACTCCATTATTTATGCAATAAACTATATTTTTGAATTAATAAAATTTTATTTTATTTCTATTTACCAACGCTTTTTAACTTCAACAAGGCTCATGGGTTGATTTTGTAGTTGTCATAAATGGGGATTTATAATTATTTGTTTGTCAAAACGATTCTGTAACCACGGTATATCTATCGGTAATCATATCTATTTATTGTAGAATAATTTTGGTATTTCACTCAGAAGCAAATGAGACTTTTGAAACCTTCACTCTAGATTACGTTATTATGTGTTATTAAGTACTAACCAATGCCTTATATCGTTCCACGCGTAATTAAAGTTATATGCTGAGTGTATTAGGTAAACCTATCACTGGAAAGGTTTTTTTTTGTTTTCTGTCAGTGTGTCATGTAATTTTCAATTCTTAAAGATGCCTCATTTCTACATAAGCACGATAGAGTTTCGTTCATTCAATCCCATGGGATTTGGCTGAGCATTAGCAAACATTTTTACATTGGTCTTAATGGGAAATCTTGATGGCAACAATAAAATTGCAGAATAATTAAATTTGCAAACAATATTGAGAAACGTTTGGGTGGCATAATTTATGTCTTGTCTTCCGAAGTGATTTGTTTTCTGTGTTTTTGTCGGTCTGTTTCTCCGCATGATATCTCAACCATAAAATGGGCAACAAATTTCAAATTTTGCATGCAACCTCAGCGAAGCCTGTTACGCGACACGTGTTGTTGTGTACTCCTAACTTGTATTAAATAAATGAGTTAATCAATTTATAGATTTTGTTTTGTTGGCATTTATATGCTACACTCAGAAAATGCACAACACCTTTAAAGTGTATAAAAATAAATCCATTAGTTTGACGGAAATCAGCGTTGAATTAGGTTGTTACCAATACAGTGACATCGGGCATGTAAACCAGGCGGGCTTTATTCTTCTATTGGATTGAATGCAATCAATTAAACTGTCTTTGTTCTTGAGTTGTCAAGCAATTTGATAACAACATTTTGATTAAAACCACGTGTTGCCTAACAAGCTTCGTTGAGCTTGTAATCAAAATTTAAAGTCTATAGTTACATCTGTCACTATGCCAAATTTTAATATGCTATATGATAATCAGTTTCTTGACATGTGTATTTTTAACGCTATTTCCTCGTTGTCATCATGGTTACCAACAATCAAGTTCAATGGTGGTACATGTCATTCCATAAAATTATTCTTAGAGTTTTTAATCATTTTTATATTTTGCTGACTGGTTCTCTAAATAGAATCAAAATTTATGCGATAAAACGTCTATGCTATAGGTTACTTTGTTCTTAAGATGTCAAGCAGATATCCAGGAATAAATGGCAATTGATGGCATAAGACAACTTCGCTAACATGCAGCCAATAATTTTGTTATCCTTTCAAAGTACCTTCTTTATCGATAACCTTAACATATAAGCATCATCAAGTAGCTATCAAGCTGGCGATTTACAAGCGTAATAGGAGTTTTGGTATCTGTAAAGCACTCGGTATGTGATTTAAAATATTTATAGTAAGGATGTTCAGAATTGGCTTTAATAAATATACAGTAGGAAATCAAAAGTTCAACTGCATCTATTATGTTTAATTTCAGAGCTAATCTTTCTTTTAATGAAATAGAATTTTTTGTATTTGTTATATATCTCATCCATATACTGTAATTGATTCTCCAATCTCAGATATTTATCTTACTTGCTTTTCAAGCCACACTTCTTGATTTAATATATTCCATATATACTGTATTAACACGAAAACAGGATTTATAAAATATTGACAGAAAATATGCTTATTCAAAATTTACGCATGATAAATTATGAAATCACAAAATCCTTATCCAGTGCAAATAAAAATTTCTATTGATATTTAGGAATAAACCGTTATTATAATAAGGATGGCCTTATAATACATTGCTACGCTTGTAATATTTCGTTACGGAATAGTTAAACTAAAGAAATGTGACAAATCAATGAACTTAAAACTTTTTGTAATTTTAAAATTGTATGCTAGCTGAAATGTGCTGAATATTCCCAAGGGAAGCAAAACACAGATAATTCTGGCAGAATAAGCTGGACCTTGAATTCACCTCAATAAAAGAGTAAAACATTTTACAGAATAAGTATCTCTCTCTTTCTCTCGATATAGAATTGGCTCGACCACCGGTTCGATTCCCGGCGGAGCAAGTGCTTTTTGCGATTCAATGTTTATTGAAATTAAATAAGGCTATTGCCATTTATACAGTTTAATGTAAATAAAAGTCGTTTGACAGGTATTTGGTCTTCCGATCATATGTTAGTTTGATTATTTCAACGCATATGTGACAGATACGGCCAAATACAAAATAATTTAATCGGGAATAGTAAGCGCTCTGTGGTGTAATGGTAGCACATTCACCCGGCAAGTGAGAAATCCGGGTTCGACTCCCGGCGGAGCAAGTGCTTTTTGCGATTCAATGTTTATTGAAATTAAATAAGGCTATTCCCATTTATACATTTTAATGTGTATATATATATATATATATATATATATATAATCTTCTCGCTCGAACACCCAGTTTCATTATGGTACACCTTAACTAATGGAATAAACAGTGGTGCAAGTAGCTGACCACCCTTATAAACGTATATTGATCCAACAAAGAAAGAACAACTGGTTAATAATTTATAGTTATAGTTAAGTGAAACTCAATCGCATTTTAATTAACAATAGAACATAATATTTCAAATCGACAATTATTGCAATAATTGCGTATTCAAAAACGTTCCAAGCATCTGACAGTTCTCAAAATTGACGGGGAATTTCAAATAAACAATGAACGAGTTCTAAGTAGAGGTAGTTAATCAAAGACGGTGATAGTATTACCACATCACTAGTGGGCACTACCTCACTTGGATCCTTGCACAAAGCATTTCAAGCGCAAATATGAAAATAATACTAGCCAGATCCGTTTTCTAGTGAAGTTACAAGTGAAGATACTATGTCGATTACTTAGGACAAGTAGGGCTACTTAGAGACATGCTTACTAAGCACAAAGAGACAAGATGGGTGGAGCCGCGCACCGAACCCAAGTAAAGATAACGAAACTCTTACTTCGCATAAAAATAGATTCTAGCTGGAGCCGCTTACTGATCTCAAGTGAAGATACTTAGAGGACCGCTTACTGAACATAAGACACACTAGGTTAAGCCGCTTACTACGCACAAAGATACAAATTGGAGCTAAGTCCAACAGAAGATACTTAGAAAAAACTTAATAATAACAAAGAGATAGGAAGTGTATCGTCTTACACTAGATTAAGGTGTTTACTACGCACAAGATTTGTCGAAGGTTGTTGGTAGGCGAATGCAAACGTATATTAGTGTTGTTTATAGTGTTTTATTAAATGCATGTTTTTAATGTTAGTGAAGTTGACAAACAACAAGGTGGTTGTGATTCCTGACTTAGGCGTGCCACAACGCTTTAGTATGATTTGTTTTATTTTAACCTAGTTTGTAATTATGTATTAGGTTAGTTATTACCTGAAGAAGAGATCAGATTGCAGATCTCGAAACGAAGTTTTACTGATTTATTGTTTCACTGAACGATGGCAAATGTTCGGAGAAATCCTGTTTCCTTCACAATCCTTCCATCGTCATAAATAACCTTCAAACCATGTGGTTCACTACGTTTAACATCGATTATTAAATATAGACACGTATTATTTACATATTGAAATACTTAGACAATCCGCTTATTATACAGAATAGGAGATAACAAACTGCGCATAATATTACGTGTAAACGAGTTATTACGCGGAATAACAGTTAAGTGTAAGTATGAAACTAGACGGAACTACTTATTACATGCACCAGGTAGCAAGTATTACGCTAAGTTTTTAAGATAATCGCGGTAGTGTATTTGTTCATGTAATCTGAATTATTTCTATTGATAATGAATTAATCATTATGTTTAGTAAGGGTTCAGCTATTTTACCTTGAGTTATCTTATATATTGTTACAAGAATGTGTGAGAATGTTCCAATTAAATGTACCGTTACTAAGAGTATATGACCAAACACATGAGATCCCTTACAATAACAAAATGTATAATAGCGCTATTAGGGAGTTGGGTGGATTTTTTTTTTATTAGACAATTAACGCCTCTCCTACCCTCATCCTGGAGGACATATAGGGTTATATTTATCCCGAAGCCAGGTAAACCCTCCTATGACGTTGCAAAGGCTTATAGACTAATAAGCCTATCATCCTTCTTCGTCAAGACCATGGAGAAGGTTCTGGATAGGCATTTAAGGGACACAGTCCTCATCAACCGTCCCTTACATCCAAATCAACATGCCTATCAGAAAGTTAAATCTTGTGAAACAGCCCCACACTATCTGGTTGGCAAGATTGAGCAAGCTATTGAACAAAAGGAAATAGCTTTAGCAGTATTCCTGGATATAGAAGGAGCTTTTGATAATACGAGTACTCACTCTATAGTGTCTAAGCTTACATCCAGGGGTACAAAGAAAACTGTTGTTAGATGGATAAAGAACATGCTTAAGAGCAGAAGAGCACAGGCATCTCTGTGCGGAGTCACAAGAGAGGTCAAAACGCAGCTTACTCTGGACTCTGAATTAAAAGGGTATGTATGCTCAAGGCTATGCAGATGATGTTGTCATACTCATAAGAGGCAATCATATGGTGACGTGTCTGGAAATGATGCAGAGAGCACTGGCCATTGTGGAGCGATGGTGTGTGACGAAGAAGGACTTGCAGTGAATCCTTCGAAGACCGTCATGATACCATTTACAAGTAGGAGGAAACTGGAAATCACACAGCCAGTCCTATGTGGGGGCCAGATACAGATAAGCAGGGAGTTCAAATATCTAGGAGCCAAACTAGATGATAAACTCACTTGGAATAGTCATCTGGAATACATAACCAGCCGATCTCAGACTACATTGATGATGGTGAGGCGTGCGGTAGGATGCACATGGGGGCTTAGACCCGACATGTCACATTGGCTGTACACCAGAGTCATCAGACCAATAATGGTGTATGGCTCGGTGGTATGGTGGAAAAAAGTCCGACAGGTGACTGCCGCAAAAAACCTGTCAAAGGTACAGCGGTTGGCATGCTTGGGGACAATGGGCGCCATAAGAGGAACACCAACCACTGCTATGGAAGTAGTGCTAAACCTTCCACCCCTAGACATATTCGTCATAGGAGAGGCTAGTGTGGCTGCATACTGACTGAAGTGCAATGGTAACTGGCATCATCACCATGCTAGTAAGCACTCCAAGATCGTTGAAATTCTCAAACTGGATATTCTAGAAATGATGTCTGACAGAATGGCAAACATTACGGACTGGGAAAAACCATTTCAAGTCAACATTGTTGAAAGGAAGGAATGGTCAAAAGGTGAGCCTGACTACATGAAGAAGACTCTAACCTGGTACACGGACGGATCAAAGACTCTGAAGGGTACTGGGGCAGGGGTCTGGGGAGCTAGACCTAGGGTTAACTTAAGCTTTAGCCTAGGTAAAGGCAACTGTCTTTCAGGCTGAAGTTACAGCCCTTGCAAAAAGTGCAAGAGTTAATGTGGAAAGGGGCTACAAAGGCAAAACCATCTACATTAACTCGGACAGCAGGGCTGCTCTGCAGGCCTTGGCCAACCATGACTGTAAACCGAAGACTGGGAATGCCATAAGGTCATGAAATTGCTGGCAAAAACCAATAAAGTTATTCTAACTTGGGTGCATGGACATAGAGGAATCACAGGTAATGAAGGGGCAGACAGTTGCGCTAACTTGGGAGCCAACACTGTCCTCTTATCGGTCCTGAACCAACGTGTGGGGTCTCATATAACTTAGCACATAAATCAGTGGATGGTTAACAAACACCTACAACATTGGAGAAATACTGAGGGGAATGTACAAGCAAAGCGGATGCTCAAGGGACCATCAAGGAACATTGCAGCAGATGCCCTTAGAATGAGTAGAACGGAGATCCGAAAGATGACTGGTTTTATTACAGGTCATTGGATATTCCGAAGTCACCTGAACAGAATAGGTATTCCAGTTCAGCAAACACTGTGCAGGAAATGTGGCGAGGCTTAAGAAACAGCCAAGCACGTCATATTTGAATGTCCGGCATTGCAGAGCAAACGCTCAAGATCCCTAGGTGTTCTTATGCATACGGAAGAGGGGTTGGAACAGAAAAGCATTGTTCAGAAGATCTCATGGTTTTGTAAAGTCCTGGGATTTGATACAGCTTAAACCTGGGAGAGGGTGCACAATAAGCCGGATGTCTGAGAGGCAACTACCAGGCCTGGGAAACCTGCCCCTTTGTTACAAAAAGGTGGGGCACTGTGACCCGTCGCCACTCGAATAGTAAGTTCTGTAAGCGCCAATTACTTTATAATGAGCTGTAATGACTCATCGAGCCCGTGGAGTTTTAGATATGAACTGATGAAGTGACAGATGGAATTGTGTTAATAATTAGTGACCGTGTCAGTTTTAAATAAACTCATGTGTAACTAGATAGACAATGCAGTGAATACTGGTATTAAGAAATTATAGATTAATGACAGTTTTATAAATAATTAGTTTATTTAAATCCAGCCCAGCTTAAAGTTTGTAGATAAATTTAAACTTATTTATAAGGTAAATAAATAATTAGTGGGTTAAATATTTGCCGAGTGTTTCATTTAAGCAAACCCTCAAAATATGTTATTCTTATAATACCAGAGGTAACCAATTTGTATGAATAAATATAGTTAGATTTGCTGGTTGCGTTTGTCCGTTGCCACGAGTACAATTGAATTGAATCCAAAGACTCTTTATATGTTCACTCTAAGAAAAAACCCATTCCATACATTTTTCTACCTTCATTTCTTGCATCTTCCCTCCCACCAATTGGCACGGTTTAGTACGTTATAGTTCGGGTTGTAACGGTAAACTTAACAAATGTTTTCTTGCAAACTAATCTAATATATATTTAATGTAACAGATATATCATCTTACCATCTGGCTCACTCATTAAAAACCACTGATATAACATCAGAAGTGACTCTTTTTAAATTTAACCAGTAAGAATTCTTCAGAGTTGTTACAACATGCAAGTAACTACATATAAGACTGATCTTATGTGTTATAAGTAGTAGATAGGTTAATATTGAGTACAATAGGATAATTAGGTATTAACTAGCCTCCGAGAAGGAAACCCAATAGAGGATGAAGGTTATAAAAGCAGCGTAAATGGATCTCTCGTCCCAATTAGCTTTAGCTTCACTATAATATGCCCGTTAGTAATCATGTGTCACATGATATACGCTGTAGTTATAATTTATTTGTATTAAAAATATATCTTTAACGATTTCGTATTTTAAGTGTTAAAGTAGAAAAAGTTGTTTGAAGTATATATATATATATATATTTCCTCTTCGTTTCAATTGACCTCTCTCAAAAACCTTGTCAAAAGGTATTATAAACCGACTTCTGTCACGTTTTTATAAATAATGAGAAAGTTTTCAAGTAACTAACAAAACACTATTTTAAAATTGTATTGTACACGTTAAATCTTCCTTTTTAGAAGTACTAGTGATAAAGGTATTTTTTTATTTTTAAAATGGTGTATTTTACAATGAAAACTCTCAAAACCAATAAAGTTCTTATTTAAGTACAATATGACAGTTTTAATTTTTGTTGGAATCAGTATGGTTTATTCTTGCTGGACTTAAAAGATTGTCTTTAATAAATAATGCAAGGTAAGGAGTACGCTATGACGTATTTCGAATGACAAATGCCACTGAGATGCCACGTGGACTTTAAGTCTAAAATATTCCTGGAAGATATTTTGCAACATGATACATTTACACATGTGTTCATTATGTCTTGGGATTGTTAGGCTCCATTTGTTATATCACATGTTAAAATGTCATAAGTTTGTATTAGCTTTGTTTCAAAATCTATTTATTCTCGTTGCCATTATAGTTATACCCATAAGATTAATCTAAAAGTGTCCAATAACATTAGCCAAATCCCATTGAGTGACATGCACCATCAAACATAATGATGCCTATATAAAAATGAACGTTCAACATAGATGTTTAAGACAGTAGGAACGTGAGTTTTCGAGATATCAAGCGTAAAAAAACAAATAAAAAATAAAATTTTCCCAAACTCTCAAGACATGAGCTTCACTAACACTCAGCTAGTAAAAAAATTCGAATGCTTAGCCAATAATACACATTAATTTTTGTATCAGTTCGCCTAAGTTAACAGGCAACAATAAGAATATTGAAATATATTATTACTAGTACATAAATATCTTGTTTCTGGTTTATAGTTTGAAAATTTTTAATTTTAAAATACAGTTTCAATTTTTGTAATATTTTTTTCCAAAATGTGTTGTGCACTATAAAAATACACCAATAACAACAATTACTCTCAACATACAAAACATATTGACTTTGTCACATTCATACTACTACTGCTGAACATGATTAGTTGTAACGCTCCAGGAGTGTCTCCTAAGTTTATAACATCCAGCGTGTGTAACTAACAGATCAAAACATCTAGACATGTTTTACAATAGATCCTCTCTCCTCTTCTGCATATAAACTGACTTAATGATCAGTCCTCTATATATATAATATCTGCATAAATATAACATATATAAACGCTAAACAAAAATCTCGTACGTCTACATAAATTTTCGTATGAGATGTGATTTATTGACATACCGTCTATTAATAGCAAACCGATACAATGAAACATCGAAGGATGAAAAAGACATAAGAAATGAGGTAGTGCACAGGCTTAGCTCTTCATTGGACCACTAAATACCTATAAACCAATTTTTAAGTCTAGGGTTTTTATGCTAAGATATACTTAGCGGAATATGTTTATGTCTTAGACTAAGAGGAAGCTTCATACCAAATTTAGAGTCCTTATGACCTTTCCGTCTAGAGTAATCGCTCTGACGGGTAGACGGACAGAAAGATGAACATAAGGATGTACCATAGTTCTAATTCTTTATGCTGAATCGCGGTAGGAAGTAGGCTCCTGTTAACTAGACGCGGTGCGTGGACATTGTTTGTTTAGTTGGACCGGTAATCAGCTGATCGGTCTACGTTCCGACCCGGCAAGCCTGGAGAGAGACAGAAGTAGTCAGTCCAGTCTTGGCGATTCGAAGAGAAGGTGTACCGGTCGAAGCTGAAGTTTTCTTCCTCTAACCCTATAGTTGGGATTTAGAGTAATTATTTATCGCGGGTAAATTAAATTTCAAGTATTTAAATTTTTAGTGCGTTTAATTTTCTGATCTGCCTCCGTAATCTTCAAAGTAGTAAGTCCCGTACCAGCGTATAGTTAATATCTTTTATTTTATAATACTGTAATTAAAATTTCTAAAGTTTCCCATCTTTCAGAGTCTGAAAATTTAATTCAATTTTTGAAGTATTGTGAATTAAATTTTGGTCATAAAGTAAATATCAAGTTTTGTGTTATATTAATTTTGAGTATTTTGAGAAGAGAACTTTTTATTTTGTTTTGTTAATTTAAACCATTTCTGGAGAAGTATACATTTTTAGTTTAATTTTCATTTTAATACCTTTTAATCAGACTCTTAATTAGATTTGTCCGATTGAGTGACATTTGAAGAAAATTGAATCAAAAGTTTGTAAACTTTGTAAACTTTTGGGTGAACTTAAATTTCGGAATAAAGCAAGTATTTCCGAAAATTTGTTTAATTTATAAAGTATTTGCTCCATATAAATTTAAAATATATGTGCTATAATAACGGTACATAATTTGCGCGAATCTGCTATTTCTTTTGAGCATAAACTTGTACAACAGGTTATTTACAGGAAAGAACTTGTAAACTGGTATAAACTTGTATAATTCATGAAAGTGTGTGTAACTTGTATAAGACTTGTATGAACTTGAACATTGTGTATAAACCTGCATAATTTTGTGTAGTGAGTAAGACTTAGGACTTAGAATATTATTGTGAGTTTGGAATATTTGATTTATTTTAAGAAAATTATTTTAAAATAAAAATGGAGCTAGCGCATGTGGATCTGTTGCTCAAAAAGGAATTAATATTTGAAATAAATTTTAGGGGCGGAAATGCTTCTGAAAGCGACACCGTCCAGAATCTTAGAAAAATGTTGAGGTCCCTTTTGAAATTAAATATCAGGGCCAACGCTGGTAATCTGAAGGGGCGTATAGAACCTAGCACTGCATTAAAGGAAATAACAGTTGATTTGGAGGCATTATCTGTCAAGATAGGAAACTTGTCCGAGGAAAAATCGACAGGCGAGTATTTGAGACTAGTGTGTAGGCACAAACATCTCACTGTGACAGTTGATGTATTATATGAGTTGTATAAGTGGGAAGGAGCGTCTGAAACCTTAATTTCAAAACTTAAGGATGGTTTGATTGAAATTAAGGCAAAATTAGGAAAACTTGGCGTAAGCGAGGAGGAAATAGTGAATTTTGAAACCAGTCTTTTAAATACAAGCCTGGAAGAGGAAGAATTCGAAGAGATGAGCAAGCCCGTATCTCAAACGAGAAACGAGGATATTTTAGGTTTGAGTCTTCCCCAGGGGAAACATGTAGAAGGGAATTTTGCAAAACTGCCAAATCCCCTAGAGCGATTTTTAAAAATGTTTAAACCCACAGACGGACTAAATGTTTCAGAATTGTTGAATTATATCGAAATAATGTTAAAAATTAAGGGTGAAACTAGCTTAAGTGATAGTGAGATCATAAATATGAGTGTAGGTTATGCCACTGGTCCACTTTACAATAAAATGCTTCAATTTAAGGTAAATGCTAGTAATTTTAGTGAAGTACACAAAGGACTATTAGATTATTTTGTTCCATTTGGTCATAGAGAAGCCTTGAAGAGGGACTTAGTAACTAGATCACAAAAACCTGATGAAAAACTGAGCAGTTATATTTTAAACGTTAAGCAAAATGCAAAATTGCTATTGTGTGATTATTTTGAGACCGAACTGACGGAATTGATAAAATTAGGTATCTCATCTCAAGTAAGGGCCTGACTGGTATTTTGTACAAATCCGAAAAATTTTGCCGACCTTGACAATTTATGTATATATGAGCAGAACGTAGCCTATGAAGAAGTGAAGGTGTGCGAGGAACGTAAAGTTTGTAAATCGGACTTTGTTCTGAAAAGTAATGTAAACTCAACTGCAAACTCGTATGTAAACAATCCCATGATGGTAAAGAAAGCAATAATAAAATGTTTTATTTGTAATAAACAGGGACATATCGCTAGGGATTGTTTTAAAAATATTCAGAGAGCACAGTTACCGAGATTCGAAAAATCTGCGGTCCCAAAAAACTTATAAATAGGGGAGGATTCCAAGAAGGTAGTGCGAGAATGGAATCTCCCCGGTCACGTCCCACTGAAATTAAAAATAATTATAATTATGGAAGAGGTCGAGAACAAATGAGGGCAAGGGGTAAGAATAATGTGAGAAATTGCATTATGAATGTAAAAAGGGCCGGACGTAGCCAAGGTTCGATGACCCTGCCCGTTGTGAAAGTGTTTGTTGGTAAGGGTACATACCATAATGTATTATTGGACACGGGAAGCGGAGTGAACCTGATAAACGAAAGCATTTACGACTCATTATTAAAGAAAGGACTGGCCAGTATTCTTGAACATACTGACATTAAATGTTTGTCGGCAGATAACAATGAATTATCGATCCTGGGTAAATGTATTGTAAAAATAAAGATAGAATGTTTTTCTTGGAAAGTTCAGTTTTTAGTTTCGAAAAATTTGTCTTGGCCAATAATTCTGGGTTCAAATTTTATAAAAGAAACTGGCATGGTGGTGGATTTAAAACAGGATATGTGTTGGTTTAAGTTTAAACCAGAAATTACAATCGAGTTATTTCAGAATAGTACAATCCTTATAAATAATGTGAACCAGAGTATTGTGGTAGGGTGCAATAAGGCAAAGGAAGGTATTTTAAAAATTATTAACGAATTCCCTCAAGTTTTTACTGATAAAATAGGGCAAGCTATTGACTTCGAAATTGACCTAGAAGTCAGCGACCCCGAGCCAGTGAGATTGAAGCCGTATCCGCTATCCCCCCCCAAGCTGCAAGAATTAAGAAAAAATTTTAGATGAACTGTTGGCACAGAACATAATTAGACCCAGTGTGTCAAATTATGCTAGCCCCGCATTTTTAGTAATCAAACCGGGAAGTGATAAATCTAGAATGGTGATTAATTACTCAAAATTAAATAGTAAGTTGAAGAGAGTGGAACATCCAATTGGAGACGTATACGAATCATACCACTACCTACAAGGATGTACTTATTTTTCAAACTTGGATTTGAGTAATTCGTTTTACCAATTAAAACTTACAGAAAAAAAGCAAACATTTAACCGGTTTTGTTACGCCGTTTGAATCATATGAATTCAATCGTGTACCATATGGGTTACACTTGGGAAGCGGAACAATGAGCCGCTTATTAAACAAAGTGTTGCAAGGTGTAAAGTTTCAGTATGCTTTAAATTATGTAGATGACATAATAATATTTAGCAAAAGTTTACCAGAGCATATAGAACATGTCAGAGATGTTGTGGAGAGGCTGGCCAAACATGGACTTACGGTTAACCCGAATAAGGTGAGCTTTGCATGTAAAGAGATCAAGTTTTTAGGTCACCTAATCTCTAAGGACCAGATAAGAGTCGACCCGGATAGAACTTCTGCCATTAGAGATGCGAGAGAGCCAAAGGACGCAAAAGGCGTAAGTAGATTTATCGGAGCAGTGAGCTATTTTGCAAAGTTCATCCCAAACTATGCAGACAAGGCAGCATGTCTAAATGAATTGAGAAAAAAGAATAGGAAATTTGAGTGGACTCAGGAGTGCCAGGAGAGCTTCAACAGCTTAAAGGAAAGTGTAAGTACACCACCGGTATTAATAATACCAGATTATAATAAGCCATTTATCCTATGTACGGATGCGAGTGACAAGGCAGCAGGAAGTTGTTTAATGCAGGAAATAGAAGGTGAGAATAAACCAGTGGCTTATTATTCCAAAAAATTTAATGAATCCGAACAAAGAAATTTGACTGTGTACCAAAAGGAAGCACTTGCAGTGGTATGCGCGATAAACAAATTTCGCAGCTACTTAGAAGTAAGGCCTTTTACGCTAATAACGGACAATAGTGCACTAGCGTGGGTACTAGGCAATTTTAGAAAATTAGGAAAATTAGGTAGGTGGGCAGCTACAATTTTGAGCCTACCATTAAAAATTAAACACGTAAAATCAAAAGACAATGCGGTGGCAGACTATTTATCTAGACTATTTGAACGTAGAGATAAGATGCAAAGTGTGGAGGAAATTGAAGAATACCAGTACGGTATAGAAAATGATAGTGTAACGGACAATAGCATAAGAGTAGCAATTAAGGAAGAAAATGTAAATAGTGTATTTGAAAATAGTGTAGGTAATTTTCCACTAGCTTATACGGACTTTAAGGTTCACCAAACCCAGGACAATATAATACGACTGTAGCCGACTTAGTTGTTCTCCATAAGTTGGTGAACGGTGAGATGGTTTGCCCGGACGTCCTTCAACTCCTCAATTTCAAGACACCATCCAGCACTCGTTCCAATGACCTCTTCATCAGGCAACACTATGGCACAAACTATGCAGCAAACAGCACGGTGGTTCGCCTGCAGAGGGCCGGCAACAACCTGCCTATAACTGTCGACCTGTTCCATGATGGCGTGAGATCATTGAAGTGGAAAGTGAAAGGTGCAGTGCTGCCAACGTAAATGCCTCCACTTAATGTCTATGTTTGTTCATTTTCTCGGTTTATTGTATGTCATAGTTTGTCTATTTACCATTGTTATTTTTACTGTCTGCTGTTTTGAAACACTGTTACGAATATCCCTGTTATATTATTTTATAGTTTATTATGTTTTTTCTGTTGTTACTGTTATTAAGTTATTTCTGTTATTATGTTATTTCTATTGTTATAGTTTATTTATTGTTGCGTTCTTTCATTATGGTATTGTTATAGTTTTTAAAACATTTAAATACGTTTTTATTCTAGCATATATCATGCCTTGCATTAGAGTATTATGTAATATTTCCTTTCAGTCATTCACATGTTTTTGTTGAGGTAATTTTTTGGTTTAGGTTAAGTTGTAATTATTGATCTTGAATTATGGATCTTGAATGTAAAAATGGAGTATGTCCGTTGGAAATAAATAAATAAATAAATACGAAAAATATATAATAGTATAAAAGGTGGTACTAACTCTGAAAAATATTTCTTGTGTAAGGGAGTTGTGATGTATAGAAGTAAGCCTACTAGTAAGCCAAAGATATGTCTACCAGAACATTTAGTAGATATGGTGTTTAAGTATTACCATGAGTCGGAAATCGGGGGCCACTATGGAATATTAAAAACTACCAGAAAGATATGCGATTTATTTTACCATGCGGATCTTGCCGGGCTGATAAAAGACAAGGTAAAAATGTGCGAAGCTTGTGCGTTAGCGAAAACCGGTAAGGTTTTTCATGGCAAACTGATTTCTGGTGTATCAGATAGGCCCATGGACAAATTGTACATAGACATTTTTGGCCCTTTAACCAGGTCCAGTAGTGGAAATAATAATATCCTGATTGTACTTGACGACCATTCAAAAATGGTATTTTTAAGCGCGATAAAAGACGCGAAAAGTAAATCAATAATAAAAGTATTAGAAAGTGAAATTTTTAAAAATTTTGCATATTGCAAAAATATAGTGTCGGACAATGCACAGTGTTTTAGAAGTGTCGAACTAAAGAACTATTTATTCGCCCGGGGAATCAATCATCAATTTGTAACTCCATTTGTACCACAGGGAAACAAAAGTGAACGTCAGTTGAGGACAGTAAAACAGATGTTAAAAATTTACTTTAATTCGGATCAAACTAAGTGGGACACCAAATTAACTGAATTACAATTAGCGATAAATTGTGCGACTTCGGAAGCTACCAAAAATTCACCATACGAAATTATGTTCGGAAATAGGCCTAACTTGGAATTGACCAACAGATGGAACATTAATGATTTATTGGACTGTGATGTGTCAAAGCCGGATAATTTGGATAGGTTTCAAAGAACTGTGTTAAACTTAAAAAAGTCCATTTCGGCTAACAGGAAGAGGGCAGGCTATAGTGATAAGGAATGTGAACACCCATTCAAAGTTGGAAGTCTTGTATACGTGAAGACACACTGGCTGAGTAACAAAGCGGAAAAATTTCAGGCAAAAATGGCAAACCGGTTTTGTGGACCCTACAGGATTATATATAAATTAACAGAAGTGACCTTTATAGTTCAGGATATAAAGGATGAAAGATCAGTGAAGAAAGTACATGTTTCACAATTAAAGTTAAAGTACTAAAAGTGAAAGTTGAGAACTCAATAAACATTAGCCCGGGGCAAAGGTCAGTATGTTTTATTTTCAGGACAATTATATTGTTGAAAAGGAATTGAAGATGGGTCTAAAAACAATAAAATGACAATATAATTTATTTCTAAATTAACTTCAAGAATTTATTATATAATTATGTATTAATTTGGCCCAAAACACAAAACAAGTTAAGTATGAGAGTCCAGTAGTTTATTATAATAATACAAATAAATTTTGGAATATAAAAGGGTGATGTGGCGACGTTTTTATTTCAGCAATTGTATGGCTAAGATGAGAAGTCATAATATAAAATGCCAGTGTAAGTGTGTGATAGGAGTGTTGTTGTAAACCATGTAATTTTCAGGGACAATGAATGGCATTAATGGTGTATGAAATTAATACACAGAGGTATTGTGATATATCATGAGATATATTTCTTCCCTGTTCCTTCAAATGTAGAAGGACAGGGTAATTTTGGTAATGTTGTGGTGTTGTTGTTCCCTGTTCCTTCCAATAGAGAAGGACAGGGTAATATTTTTTGGTATACAATGAGTTGTATTGATAGTGATATTTCTTCCCAGTTCCTTCAAATGTAGAAGGACAGGGTAATATTGTTTTTTATCACTATATGAGGTTTATTGTGTGTAAACAATTGATTATTGTGCCATTGTAATCCCTGTAAATTGATTTTATTGTAATTAACAACATCTGGTAATGGTTTACATTCGTGACACTGGCGCAGGCGTACAATAAGAACACCGTGAAAGACTGACAGCCATACAATTATACGGAGGGAATATTTTGTAAAAGGAATGTCCTCCAAGAGCTCAATGCCTCGCTGGCTGAAATTGTTATTAGATTGGAGGAGCAGGTAGCAGTGCTATTAGCGAACCAGAGCCAGCCAACCACGAGATCAACGAGGCCGCCGCACTGCACCGGCCGCACATTGGAAGAGCTACCTGCCTCGACTCCTCACCTACCACATCCCTCTGCGATGGGTACCTGGGGAGCCACACTGGACGTCGGACACTCCTACCACATCACCCCTCGGACTACACATCACAGCCTCCACGTAGTGATAAGTACAAAAGAATTGTTATTTAAAAGTGTGCATGTGGAGGGATATTATTGTACTTAGTCCGGGATGAGTGTTTAAAGGTTTAGGTTCCTACCGTGATTGCAGCTTCGGGCTAGGGAAAATATGTACCATAGTTCTAATTCTTTATGCTGAATCGCGGTAGGAAGTAGGCTCCTGTTAACTAGACGCGGTGCGTGGGACATTGTTTGTTTAGTTGGACCGGTAATCAGCTGATCGGTCTACGTTCCGACCCGGCAAGCCTGGAGAGAGACAGAAGTAGTCAGTCCAGTCTTGGCGATTCGAAGAGAAGGTGTACCGGTCGAAGCTGAAGTTTTCTTCCTCTAACCCTATAGTTGGGATTTAGAGTAATTATTTATCGCGGGTAAATTAAATTTCAAGTATTTAAATTTTTAGTGCGTTTAATTTTCTGATCTGCCTCCGTAATCTTCAAAGTAGTAAGTCCCGTACCAGCGTATAGTTAATATCTTTTATTTTATAATACTGTAATTAAAATTTCTAAAGTTTCCCATCTTTCAGAGTCTGAAAATTTAATTCAATTTTTGAAGTATTGTGAATTAAATTTTGGTCATAAAGTAAATATCAAGTTTTGTGTTATATTAATTTTGAGTATTTTGAGAAGAGAACTTTTTATTTTGTTTTGTTAATTTAAACCATTTTTGGAGAAGTATACATTTTTAGTTTAATTTTCATTTTAATACCTTTTAATCAGACTCTTAATTAGATTTGTCCGATTGAGTGACATTTGAAGAAAATTGAATCAAAAGTTTGTAAACTTTGTAAACTTTTGGGTGAACTTAAATTTCGGAATAAAGCAATTATTTCCGAAAATTTGTTTAATTTATAAAGTATTTGCTCCATATACATTTAAAATATATGTGCTATAATAACGGTACAAGGAACTCAATACAACCAATATAAAAAGTATGTACATGTCAGTTGATCTAGACAGATACGGAATTGAGGAAAATATCGAACAGGGTCGAGATGCTCTATTGTGTCTCTCTAGGATCAACATTAGTGCAAGTCTCATCCTAATGAACTCTTTAAAATCGGAAAAAAAGAAGAATAGAGAAATAAATTAGATTTATTACTATTATCGGGGAAATTATTCGCAGTAGCACCGCATAAGACCGTACAAATGTTTTCTATATTGCTCTTTACTAAAACAACAGAATTTCTACTTACAATATTTGTTTTGGCGCATCAGGATTTATTAAAGTATTGTAAGATATTGCACCGTATATTATGAGTAAATAAAAAGCATTACGTAGTTAATATTGTTACTGAAAGTGGACAATAGAGGTAATAAGCTATGAATAACTTTCCACAAGAATTGTCATTGGGAGGACATAACTAGACGGTTTTGTGAACAAATTACGTACCTCAAAATGGATTTTCCTCTCATTGCTAACTGCAGAATATCGCAGAAGTGAAGTTGATTTTCACCATTCAACTTCACGTTGTTTTTCCGTTAGCAAGTGAAGTTATAAAAGAACTTGTGATCGTTGTTCCTAGAACAGTTTGGATTGTCACGTCTAGATTACAGTTTTACTTCTTTAAGTCGAATATACTGTCCTTCTGTATATACGTTAATGCAAATATTATGTTTTAATATAATGATTGAATCTCAAATTTTAACTATTTTGTTTTATTCAAGAAGCATATTTTAAACTTGTGTGATATTTGGTTTTCTAAATGTACTTAAAATCAGATTTATTTACCTAATTACTCATCTAACTACAGAATTAGATTTTACAGTTAACTTTCACAAGAAACCCGTTTTAAATATCAACAAGTAAATTAGCAAAAACTTTAACTCTAATGAAAAGTAAAATTTTTGAACAGTCTCTATAGTAGGAGGGTGTCAAGTTACTTCTTGAAATATAATATTTCGTGAGTATGCACTGTATTTTTTAAATTTAATAGGCTTAATTTCTATACAATAATACTTAAGTATGTATATAATCAATTATTCGTTTATTCCTTAATTTAAAAATATAAGTAATAATTTTTTTAAGTTTAATTTTACCACAAGTTACAAGTTATATTTCTGTTGATTACTAAAATTTCCTTAAACATCTAATATTATAATTATAAAATATTTAAATGAACGGTCGAATGGGGAATTTTAAACAGCTTCAAATGTTGTATTCATATTTATATGATTTATATTTAAAATTTTCAGTTCAAATCACACAACCTGTAAGTATGTACATGTACAAAGAGAGCAAATTAGAATATTTTAGAAGCAGAATATTAAAGTTTGTCTCGTCTTTAAGAAGTGTATTCTGGTACAGAGTAAAATGGGAAGAAAAGGGCGTAAAGGTTCATTAATCTAAATCGATAACAAGAAAGTCCAAAGTATACAACGTGATGAAAGTGTAAAGTGACAGTCTATAAATAAAAGCCATTACACTTCTGTCACGTCTCACAAAACTCTTGACACCAATTGTATTTCTGGACACAATTTGCCACTCTTGTTCGTTCAGTGAATGTCTGGGTTCCATGTATAGTCCTTTGTCATCATAAGACGTATGAAATTGTGAGAACTACTAAGCTATTAGTTTATTTTTAACGTCCATAAAATAATAATACTTTTTTATGTTCCTCCATCTCCTTATTGATTTTCTGTACAAAGTTTATACCTATCAAAAATTTTAAGATTTTGTTAAAACACACTTTTTACTACTTTTAGAGAACTTAATTAGGCAGTGGTTGATCGATAGTGTACTAATCTATATTAAAAAGAAATATTTACTGTGAAACTTGTGACTGGCATAAAAAGAAACTTAATTAATAAAGTCCGTTCCCTATGTATTAATTAACTACAGTTCAACATATTTATAAGACAATGCCCCATTTTGGACAATCCATTGACATATGTTCGATGGGCGGTTCGAGAAATGTGTTGGCAAAACTGGAGTACATTTTAAATTATAGTTGAATAATATTTACTGAAGGAATCTTGTGAATTCAGATTTTATTTTATGCCAGTCACAATGCCTACCATAAAAATGGAATATTTTATTTACAATACAAGATTGGTATTTATTTATCAAACAACCTATATATGGTATCAGTGAATTCATGTATTTTGATATTGAAAGATGGTTTTTAACCCCCAGGATTTAACTAAACTAGTTTAATAAGTATTTAAATGAAATAATTTAAATTGGTTTCACAGACACAGCTGTAAAGGAAATTTGTAACGGCGGTGGGTGTAAGAGATGGGGTAACCCTGCATAACTGATTATCCTTCCCATGACCACAGCCCGCGGATACAGACCAGTCCACCAAAAGCGTCTCTATATCAAACTAAATTAATTTTCATTTCCTTCATGTAGAATATACATGCCAAGAGGAAATTAGGGTTTGGACGTCCAACCGCCATAATACACAAAGTTTGGAGACCGATATTTCAATTTGTTGTGTTTCCAGTCGTTAAATTAAATAACATTAATTTTCCCATAAATACTTTCTAGGTAATCCAGTACCAAGTAATAAAAATATTTTATTAGCAGGAAATGCAATTGTATGATAAATATACTCTATTTATGTATTACTAGATGTTAATAAAAATATAAGTTATTTTTCAAAACAGTATACAGTAATAAAAATATATACCCAAAAGTTTTGTCAAATGTAAAAAATAGCTTATTCAAGCTCATCTAATATAAGAAGTGAAATTTCCAAAATTTTACTACATTAGTATAGAAAAGAAAAATCTATAATTTTTTTTAAGTTCAGTATTAAAAGTCTAATTTTAGTTTTATTTGAAAGTAATGTAACTAAAAACAGTTGTAAATATTGAAAACATTTAAACAAATTACTAAAATTGAGAATTACGTAATTTCCACAAATTCAGGAAGTTACACTTTTATTAAATTCCATTCCTTGAAGACTAAAAAATACATATAAATACTATATTTTGCCTTATTTAAAAAATTCTTATTCTTTATGTTCTTTGGCATTTTATTACAAATTTTAAAATTTGCACCGTCCCACTATACAAATTTTAAACACATACTGATAAATACTATATCTTTGAACTAAAAAATCTAAATTAATACTCCTGAGCATAATATTGTATTCAAAACTTTCATAATATTTATTAGAGAGTATATTATCTAGATATAAGTTTCCTCAAAGATGCTCATTAACATAAATGTTCTCGTCAAGCTTATGGTTATAAATAAATATAATTATTGTTAATGGTCTCTTTTTATATTCATGCCGTCATCTGACAGCCATCCTACAGCACACTGTGTAGAATAGAGAAAATTAATTTTGCTAAACCTCTAGTTACAAGGTGACACACGTGTCATTAAAATGATTTAGTAAAGGTAATCTTTGAAAAGAAACTGTATTACCGCAAATCTGTTGTTTTCTGAAAGTTTTCCACAACCAAATTGGAAGTTATATACCAGATATATGTTAGTAAGAAGTGCAGGATGTATAAAACATTATCTTCTTGGAAATGTATGGTGGCTAGTAAAGTGTTTGCACTATATTGTAAAATATTTGGTTTGTATAAATATTTTATTTAACATGTTGTGTAACTTATAACATTTTAATATCGGTTCTGTATCTATTAAGTTCTAAACAAAGCTAGGAACAGAAAAACATAAATCTAATTTTATACTCGTACACAAAATGTTATAAAATTGGTTTTTAAACTTATTAATAGCTCTGGCACTGACGTCACGGATACAACGGAACTGCTGTTGTTTCCGGCGTATTATTTTACGCCAATGACTTACATGTTGTAAAGTTCCACAGAGATTTAGCACTAACGTCATTTAGAAACAGACCTGATGCTCATTCTTACATCTGAGTCTACGCCACTGACTTGAAATTATTAAACTTCTATAGAGCTCTAGCACTAACTCCATTTCCACAACAGCGCTGTTGCCCTTCCTAAGTATGAATCTGCGTCATTGACTTGCATGTCATGAAGCTCTACAGATCTTTAGCACTAACGTCATTTATAAACCAAACTGATGCACCTTCTCACATCTGACTCTACGTCATTGACTTGCATGTATTAAATCTCTATAGAGCTCTAGAATTAACATCATCTATACAACAAAACTGTTGCCCATCCTACCTCTGAACCTGTGTCATTGACTTGGATGTCGTAAAGCTCTACGAAGCTTTTTCCTGTTTTTTGCATTCTAATGACTCTATGTCATTGACGGGTATAGTACTCTCGATTTACCCAATCTATGTTTTAATTGATCTTACATGAAGCTGTGGTGTGTGTGTGTGTTAACTTGAATAAAATTTACGATTAATCATTATTATTAATTAAAATGTTTAAATCAGTTAAAACTATAACATTACATACATTACATTATATACATTATTGTTTTGATTTGCACTAAATTTAGTGCAACTGTATTTTATCGGCCTGCATGCGCAAATATTTGAATCAAAATCCAGTAAATGACTCACTTAATATATATGATGAATTTTGGCGGAGTTATAAAAGCCTATCGTGCACCATACTTTGTTGCAGACTATTGTGGCCGAAATTAAATAACCTACCGTATAATAATAACGGTACCGGCTTTAAAGCAATATCCTTGTTGGGTGTTGCGGTGTTTTAAGAAAATTTTACAGAGTTTTGAATAAGGCTGTTATCTCGATATGTCAAACTGAAAGTATATTATTAGTTTATATGTTTAATTCACGAAACCATTTAAGAGACCACAAACCCCAATGTTGTCATGTTGTAATATTCGTAACACTTTTTAAATATGCATTGTCTTCAAACTTACTACATACAACTTGTTACAACTAGATAATTTGTTTACGTAGACTTTACTTAGTTTCAATTAATAAGAAATTATGTTTAAAATACATGTACCTACAACGGCTCAGGTGTTTATGCTTCAATAACTTTAAACTGCGAACATCATAAAACCTGAAAATTTATAAAACGATAGAAAGATATGAAAGTTGTTGGAAATTACTACTTTATCGTGAGAAATATATGAGATAATAATATTGCACAAATATGAATGACAACCATCTTGAAAAGATGTATTGGTTAAGACTGGCTAAAGAACTCATACAGCCTATATCATACTGATATTGCCTCTATGCTAATTTTAGTCTGTATCTATTCAAACGACGGTAGTTATCGTGTTACCAATTATTTGCGCATGTATACTAGTTATAACTGTAAATATCCGCTTTATGGAAACAATACTGTAAACGTGTCTATAGGAAGGTTAATTTCCATAAACCAATTATAACTATTTTGTTTCAGTATAACAGCGATCAATTTATTTTACCAATGCACCACTCCCAATGGAATCCAATAATTAAACTCAGTATAAATTAATAGAAATTTTTATTATAATGAACACCAATAATAGACCATCGCCAAGCTATCTCTTTTTCCTTTTAATTTATTGTCATTATTTCTTATTTATAAACCTTCAGATGTTGACATGTAGAGACTTATAATTAACAATCAATCAAATCATTCAATAATTGTGTCCTTCAAGTTCTCAGTGCTAATATTTTCAACACAAACTCAAAATAAAAATCTTTATTAAATTTAAAAATTAAATAACATTATTCAAATACAAAATGAAACAACTAGTAAAATAAGACTTCTTCTCAAAATAAAAATCAAACAAATTAAGGTAATATTAATAATTAAGTAGGAACAAAGACAATGTCCAACCAGTTAAACTCAAAGTTTTATCAATTACTAAATCCTAATTTGGCGTAAATTTCCAATTTTCTAGATTATCGAATTACCCAGAATAATCTGCTTCCTTTGAATATTAAATTTAGGAGCTTGTAATATATGTATATATATATATATATATATATATATATATATATATATGTTGACGAGTGCAATGCAAAATTTATTATTAGAGATAGAGTCGAAGGTAATTAAATGAAACAACATCTTTTTATTCTAGAGGTTGATTTCCGCTATATAATAAAGCTTAAGCACAGAATATTTTCGATTAATAAACATTATTATTATTAGTTCATAAAATAGGATATTTCGGCATAAGTTATTTTGCTCATTTTAAGTTATCTGGGTTAAAAATTTAAAGTTTATTTCTGAAATGGACCTCTAGTTGTGATATTTAAACACTTTAAAATATATCCTTTTATTAAACCTACTTAAATTAAAATACTTTAACTGTCATATTTAATTAGCTGAATATCAACGAAGCCACCGTGGCTCTGGAAAAAACATTTATCAGCGTATATTTTCATGTCTATTCGCACGATATTTCGAAAACGAAATGACCTACAGGCTTGAAGTTTTGCATGAAGCTTCATTTCTATAAATTAAATCCATCAGCCCAAAGTGAATATATTCGCCGACTATAGGTTACTATGATGGCAACGAAAAACTAGCACAAACAATAAATTTGTAAACTCAGTGTTATATATAACATTTTAAAATATGGTATAGTGATGCATGTATCTATGGAGTTTAAAGTGCGTAAACAGAATAATTAATATATAGGTAAAACTGGGGTCGATAATGATGCACGTCAATACATGGGATTTGGCTGAGCGTTAGCTAATAATTTTAAATTGAAACCATTATGGTAACCAGAAAATAGCAGAAAAATGAAATTGTAAACAATCTGAGTGCAATCATGTGAGATCTGAAAATGTGACATTAACATTTGTATCTTATTTATACAGTTAAAAAACAGAGTGAAAAGCCAACGAAAATATTTGATAGTTGTTGGAAAGTTTTGAATATAGCACACGTTGCAATACCTTCCATATTTCATCTGAACTTTTATATGTGAACAATGCTGTGGAATATAATTTAAAGAATAAAAGTGAATGTGGCAAGATGGCTCCAATGCTTTCATCTGTAGACTTTAAATACATGAAAAGTAAGCATGCTACAGAAAAAAGAATGAGGTCTATGTTGGTTCATGTCCAACCAAGGAATTTGTATGAGCGTTACTTAAGCCTAGTAGGCTAACTTTATTACAATTTTATGTTTTGTCTGCTGAGGTTATTTCTGTATGACTGTTTGCTGGATATATTTCAGCAGAACAAAATAAGACGTAGGTTTGAAATTTTTCAAACAACCTCACCGAAGTTTGTTACAGAAAGAGGTTTGGGCGCGTACTCGTAACTTTCCGTATTTTGGTAATTTCCTTTTAAGGTCTAAGGTTTTCAATGCATTTGTAATACAGTGATGCTTAGTCTGAGAAATCATAAAAATAATAGCGCAACGTGCTAATCTATAATAATTAACTTTAAAATTCCATATTTCAATGCTAATTTATTTAGCCAGCAGAAAGTGGAGTGAATAATGTTACATTAACTTTATAGCTTGTAAATTGTAGTCAGTTTTTATTTTAGGTCCTGCTAGTTTTATGTTGTAATGAATTTGAGAAAAATATGAACTGATTTACGAACATTGTATACGTTTATTGTAACTACAAGGGAATACGATTGTAATTGAAAGTCGGTTCACAATGCCGTTATTGTTGGTGACTGAGAGATGGGATTGCAGAAACAATAGAGCGCTGCTCATACAGAATCTCATTGTGCTACCACAATTCGATCATTTGACATATCTCTGAGACTTGATACAGTAGAGGACTCGTAACACACTGAGCATGTGTTCTTCAGTTATTCTTCGTATAGGTAAAATATTTGGGAGTCTTTAAAACTTTAGCAGGTTGTTCACAAAAGTTTGGAAATATTGTTGGTAAATAAGTTTGGCATGGTTGAGAAGATAAAAAATATAATGAAATTTCTTTAGCATACATCTCTGTTTATTGTCTGTCTGTCTATATTAGATTTTAATTTTAAAAAAATCATAATCCAGAAAACAGGTTAGGTACTGCCTTGTCGTTTTGAAAGTATGTCTTATTAGCATATGAATTTTGCTTAATGAAAATATTGATTTGTTACTACATTCAAAACGATAGCTTAATAAATATTCTGTAATAAAACCAAAAACAGTTTCAATAAACTTAAAAGTATCGAGTAAAACTCTTATTACTTAAAATTTAATACTTTATTATTTTTGAACGGACTATAAGTAACGGTATAAATATGTGTTTACTTTCGTATAAATCCACTTCAATAAAAAACCTTGAGAAAAACTATTAAACCACATCCAAAACGGTTTCCCAAATGTTTTTTGCACACCCTTATATGTTGTTTCAGTCTGGTTTGCAATGGAGCAATAAAAAATCTGCTAAATTATATTTTAAATCGATATTCATATGAGAATTTCCCAATTATGTATCTGGAACAATAACTATGTGTAATAATTACCCTTTCTTAGAAAACTTAAGTGCTTCTTATGGAATATTAATTCAATTTAAATCTTCCAAGAAAATTAAGCAGGATAAGATATAAATAACAGTATGACCAGGTATATAACCATGGTTTACCTTTATGTTTAAACAGATAACGGAAGTAAAAATTCTGTGATAATGATGACAAATAATAACCGAAAATACCGGGATAGTTAGAGTTTAATATTCATAATGGGAAATGAAAAGTAGTACCAAATATATTTGTAATAGAACAGACAGTCGAACTAAGTCTGTGATCATTTCGCAGGGACAATAGGATTGGACCTGCGGTCAGTTGAGAGAGACTATGGATTTTGACCTGCAATCAGCTGGGAGGGAATATGGATTTTGACCTGCAGTTAGCTAGGAGGGAATATGGATTTTGACCTGCATTCGGCTGGGAGGGAGTATGGATTTGAAGCCAGCATAACTGATGGGACGAAAAATTATGCCTGAGTTGGAAACATATACCAACTAAATAAAAATAAGTAAGATTTTCCATTCCTAATTCCATCACTGATGTTTAAGATCCTTTGGAGAGCTTTCCAATCAATATCTTTCAAGCGAGGGTCTGCCATTGAACTCAAGAAAAGAAAATGTTATTGTTTTTTTATAACAAACTGTAATATAACTCAAACATTGATAATGCTTCCATATTTTATGGTACTTTTATTTCCAATAACGGCGTATGATATCTACATCAACAGCACATATAAGGTAATACGAGTACAGTATATTAATAAAATCTTCAGTAGACATATTTATATAAATGAACTCTCATTCAATAATAATTTGTATATGTTACATATAAACCAGTTACTAGAAGAGAGAACATGTCTTTAAGAATGATAATAACATTTAATAAACTTTATTACTTCTTAGCCACTAAGAGCCAACCAAAGAGTGATATGAGATAAATAACGTGTTGAAATAATGTGGGTTTCCTACTTAGCCTTGTCTAAATTTACTAATATTTATTTCCTGAGCGTTAGTGAAACCTGTCGAACTAGAGGATTGAAAAAGTCACTTAAAAATCACGTAACGTGTTTTCCTTTAATACCGATTATTTAATCATAAGAAGCAATAGTTAAAGAATATGTATTAAAATATTACTTAACCATACTCAAGTAGGTGCAGTTATACAGAGTGATTTACAAATATATGCAAAATTTGTGGGAAGCATAAAGATGACTCCGGAAATGCTTCGTTAGCAAGTTAAGGCTCGCGAAGGTTTCGCCCGAATTTTAGCTTACCATGTAAAACGATATCTTCCTGAAATACTGTTAAGGTAGATTTAAGAGCTAATTCAATTATTTCTAATTATTCTTCACCTTTTTAATTGAATAAAACAGGCCACAGAGCATAAAGATCAGTAGATTTTGAGAAAACCCGTTTCAAATCCAAAACATAAGTGAAAATTCTTTTTGTCATCTTTTGGCAACAATGGCTTCGTTATTTCAAAAACAAACACATCACAATATTGAATAAATCTTATAGAAATTTTATTCTGAAGAAAACTGTGTAAATGATGTACAAAGGAAGCGAATAGATGTTTGATTAAATGAAATTTTATTCATAACAGTACAAGGTAAAATTAACCGGGTGAACTAAGATGGGTTTTATTTTATTTAGATTTTTGGGTCTTTAAATTTTATAGTGAAAGTTAAATAGTTACAATGTATTTTAGATCTAATACCATATATTTTGTAAAAGTACATAAGAAATTACACTACTCATTTGTTTCTTTATTAACTAAAATCTTTCTAATATATTTGAACATTTAAAGTTGGAATTTGTACGTGAGTTCAAAAGTAAAGTACAGCGAACTTTCATATAGCATAGTTCTAGTCAGCCGCTTCAAAGGAGGTCTTCGGTTTCAAATTCTGACCATCTTGTGCTTTAGGGCATTTGTAAGTTTGATGAGCACTTACTTCATCAGTGAAATCGAAAGCGGCCTAAAAATATTTGTTATTTCCTAAACAATCTAATTATTATAGATAGAAAAAAGTTAAAATAATAAACAATGTTTACACTGAACAGTGGATTACATTGGACATTCTATTTTAATTACTATTCTATAACCTTAGAGACCTAGATAGGGGTTTTCGTTATTTTAAAGGCCAGTGGGGCGTATCCCGGAAGGATTTTCTAAACAAGAAAAGACACATATTTATCCCAGGGACCGTAAGAATGTGCACGTAAAATTTGAGTACAATCGGTTAAATAGTTTTCTTGTGGAATAGTTTACACATTTATAATATTTTAAGGATTAGGATTTTTCACTAACCAAAATATAAAATTAGTAAAGTTTTAAAACTTGAGTACTCTTTAAAATTTTCACAACGGTACTATCAACACAGAAAACACAGGATTGCAAGTTTCTCTTTTGAATGTCAAAGGGACAGCTATGCTGTGAGGTTGATAACTGAATCAAACTTGCAGCTACTGTCCGAGTTAACTACTAAAGTTTGTTTACTTGTTGTCCGGGTGTTTGGCTTTACGTGCTGAGACTGCAGTAAGTCTGTTTAGTGTATGATGTAGTTCGCAATATACAGTCGTGTAACAGCGTAACAAGTTTGCTTTGTGTCATCTTGTATAACAGGCCATTACAGAGTTTTGAGTTATCACACAAGTGAAAAACCTTTCTTTTTTAATAACACAGATTTTTTAAACTGGTTGTCTAAAAAATAGCTAGATAAACTATTTAATACAATGTTATTCATTTTAAAGTTTAAATTACCCTTGCCATAACATTCTTGTTAAATAAATACACATATTATGATAAATAATTATTCACAGATCACTGAAAAAGCATAATTTTTTGTAGCATTAATTATTTGTTTTTTGATGAAATATACATTTTTATTATTTTAATATTGCTCGGTTTAGAGAGTTAGGAATTTATTTAACCAAATTTTAAGAAGAGTATGAGAAGGGAGGAAAAACGAATATGGTGTCCTGTGATAGACTGACAAGTAACCATCATTATTGTCTGGCGGTTAAATAAAATTTGTTTGAGGTTACCAAAATGTTTAAGTAATCTATTTTGACATGATTTCCATACATGGAGTATTAAGTACTATTTCAGACTTAGGTCATAGGTTTAACTGACTACCCAATTTTATTGCCAAATTATTTATCTATTGCAACCTTTTAGTAAAATCCTTGTCTGACGTAAAATGTAACATTTTTACCTTTAGGTTACGCTATCACTCGTAGAATATTAAAGTATATGATCCTCCATCAAAGAACTCAATATAGCGTATTTAAAAAAGTGTTTTATTATACTTCCATTCTACAGTTTTTTTCTCAAGACATTCTGTGGATAGATACAAAGACGGGCAGAAGATAAATTTGACCAGCCAGAAGAGATAATTTCTAGCATGTCCCAAATAATAATTCTTAGACTGACCCAAGATTATCGAGTTAGTTAATTTGTCTTAATCTTCAAACCAGAGAAGTTAGGTCATTAACACTACCGAATATGCCATGCATTAAATAGATACGTAAATTGGGTTTATTATTTAGTGTGTAATATATAATCCTTAATTGTATTCAACAAATATTGTCTTTACGTAATAAAAGTAGACTTCTATATTACTTGTAACAGCATCAACAGATTTTATACATAATCTGTACTTTTTTCAAATTGATAATTTCCTTTATCACGTTGAAACACGATAATCTTTTAAAGATATATATTGATATTTCGCAGAATATGTTCCTTAGAGCAAAAATATACTTCAATTAAAACGTACAATGGTATTATTGTTATTTTGGTTGGTTATACGTCAGAAATCCGTTCGTCGCTTCATAGCCGTGGTTTTTAGTATTATATTTTTCCAGTATAAAACATAGCGAAACAACGTACATTATTATTGGAATGTTAGTCATTAAATTATTTTACTTATTTTATCGTTTATGACAAAACTACTAAATTCAAATATCAGCCAATAGGCAAAAAGCGTCTCAGAAACAACAATACAAAATAATTCATAACTTTTATTCCACTTGTGCCCCCTATTGGCATAAGTAGATAGCAACCTCCGTTTAGATACAAGTTGTTATAAAGAACAACATATAACAATTCGAGGACATATGGTTTAATTAGTAAAATTATTAACAACACATAAACGTAATATACTGAGGTTTTAATGGACCCATCAACATCTTTGTTTTGTTAAACTCTGTTCATTATTGAAGGCTACATATTTACTTTATGGTTTATTTACTCTGTACATTATATTTAAGGATTATAAGAGATTTGTTATAAGATTTTGTTGTAAATTGTTTTTCTAGGTATATCCTTGTTTCTATTAATACAACTTAGAAGTGTCTAAATGTCGCATGACTGGCTTCACTAAGGTCACATGCAACATTTAAATCCATAAGCTACATGAGTTACTATGTCACATTTTAAAACATAATTTTATTGCAAAAGTTACTTTTAAAATGATTTAACCTGCGATTCTCACCCATACGATCAATGCAATAGTATTCGCTAATGCTCATCCTAATTTCACGGTGTAACAAGCACCATCTTCAGTTCAGTTCGTTCTCCATATATCACGTGGAAATACAGACAGTAGGCACATAAATCAAGATAAATGTTTTCTCCGCTCGAGTTATAGCTTCGCTAATGGTCAGCCAATAACTTACTTTATTTAAGTATTCGTTTATAGTTGAATAATTCATTGTTAAAAGTATATAAAACCGGTGTTCCTAATTAATAGTAACTAACAGTTTTTTCTGAGAATTTTAACAAATTTGCTAGTAGTATTTTGTTTTCAGGATTATAATGTATTTAGTGGCGACGATATATCATGGTGGCTATAGCCAACTACGATATGAAGTAAGGTATAAATACTAGTGACAGAGAAGCGATGCGGATTGAAAATTAATTTTTGTTACGTGGAAAATTTATATGAAGAAATACAATAAAAATTGGAGCTTGTGAAAATAGTTTTAACCATGTCTTAAGGCTTAACAAGTATTTTGTACATAATATCAGATATACTGTACGAGTAAGTATTGAGTTAAAACTGCTATTAAAAGAAAAGGAAACTATTCTATATATTTTAAGATAGATTCCTACGTATTCGCTGCTATTACAAGGCGCCACATCTGTTCCAATTATACTTTGAATCAAGGATTGCAGAACAATATAAGTGATACTCGCTGGCAGAATAACTCTGAGTCCAGTAAGAGTATAACAGAGTTTGCCTACAAATACAGTTCACAGATGTTTAGCAGACCAAGTAGAAGTTAAATACGCGAAAATCTGTATGCCAAACAGGCCGAGTGGTTAAAAGTGGCTTCAGAGGGTGTTTTCGGGGGACTGCTGTTTTGGGGGTGTCAAAGATAAATTAAATTGAAAACATTAAATAGAAATGTAACTCATATTCACATTACTGAAATTGGTCATGAAACTTAATAAAGAACAATAAAATAGTAATATGAACAGATGTGTAATGTATTAATGTATTGATAGTATTTGACAGATGTGTAATGTATTAATGTATTGATAGTATTTGTAAATGATTTCAACTTTAAATATTTTGTAATAAGTCATAAAAATGTGTACATCTTTTTTTATTTTTAGTAATAACCGAGTTAAGGACAGTGTAGAAGAAATGAACCTACAAAATTCAATAGTTGGCGTGAACGGAAACACCGATTTCGATCAGAATGGGCTCAAGATCAAAACTGAAGAAGACACCAGTGACGACGTAGAAATGGAAACACCTCCACCCGAAGAAAGGAATGGGCATACAAATGGTTACCAGAATGGGACCTCTCATGTGGAACCAGTAGAAGATATGGGTAAGGAATCACATAAAGAAGTTTTTCTCTGATAAGCAGCATTGTAAAACTAATCAACATCTTGGACTAATCATGTCAAAACACTTGGGTTGGTCTGATCAGGTTGTTGTGAAGTATAATAGGGTCTTTGTTGGTATTCATATTCATAGTCTCAAATGTTTTGCTATATTTTTGCCCTCGTACGTTAAAACTGTGCTGGTCACCCTTATTATGCTGTATTTTAACAACTATTGTGTACAGTTATATGTGTATTGTGCGTCAGATTTATTTTCAGTTTAAGACGTGGTGATCATGCAACTCCTTTTTTCAACAACTACCCACAATGGGAATTGAAAGAACTCTATCATATTATTGTTCTCTGCATTCTATTTGCACTACTAGTTTACTTACCCATCTGTCTCAGAAGAAGAAGAAAGGTCTCATTTCATTCAAGCAGTGAACAATCTACTCGTAGGGGACCCTTTTCTTTTATCCATTCCCATCCATCATTCAAGTTTCTCAATAAATCGTTCACTATTGCTGCCTGCTGATTACGGAATGCTCTTCCCGATTACATCAGAAATCTTTTGCATACGTTCTTTTTTCAGAGCAGGGATCGCGTTGTTTTTGTGGGTTGTAGGTATGATGCGGTCTGGGTCACTAATGGCATACTTCTGGGCAAATGTACGAATGATTCAAAGGGATGAGTTACTAATTTGTTACTCATTTTAAAATCATTATGTTGTAAAATTATTTTAACTTACTTTTCTGCTTTGTTTTCACTACTTTATATAGTGACCTTACGTTCTATACTATTATTTATTTTCATGTTTTTTTTTTCAAAAAACTAATTATAATAATGTTACTTTTTCAGTTGGATCATCTTCTTTTCAATTAATTTCTGAATGTTTTTTTTAATGTGTTAAATTGTACTGAGGTTAAAAGGAAGAGAGGACTTTAAAAGTCCTAACTTGTCCTCTAAAAAGCCAAGTTTTATTTAATTTCACTGTGGTTTTCTACTACTAATATTTTTCAGAGGGTGAGTACGTGGAACGATTTTTCGCAGGCGGACGCGCACAATTGCACAAAATAGTAAAATACGGTAGATTTGAACTCCGTCCATCCTCAGCAATCTTAAAAATGTATATATTAATATTTATTGATAATTTTAATTTTTTTAACTGATTACTAAAACACATTTGATACTAATTGCTGTTTATTTTTTACTACACGTTAGAATCTGTTTAAATTTACTTTGTTCATAGTATATTTTAAACTAAGCAAAGTAATATAATCTGTTTTCGGACTTATACAAGAAGTATATGTTTGCAGCTTAGGCCTGCAGCCTGAATTTCTCAGTTATTCAAATTTGTTTCCATTTCTAGCCGATCGACTTTTTTTGAGAAGTGATAGGTTCACCCCTGGTTGTGTTTTAGGCTTTGTCATCATAATAGTAATTAAGTACCTACTGTAATTAGGAAACGCGGTACTTCTATGTAACCAGTGACAGATCTTAACAGCCCGCTTAGAGGAGCATCTAAATTTAACATTAAAGCAATTGAATAATATTAAATACGGTTTAATTATTAATATTAACACAATACACGGAAGAAAAAATGGATTTAGCAATAATTTATCCCATTGCCTTTGCTGTTATTTATTGAGTAGATGGATGTAATTATGTATTTAGTTCACCATTCGCATCAAATTATAGAAATTTTATTTAACTGTAGAATATTAGCCATATAGCTATAACATCTTCCCTACTAGACCGTAACATTAATAATTAGCATTGTAATCTGTATTAAGTCAACAATAAAAAAAACTATATATCAATGGTACTTATCGATTGATAATAGCTCTGATGCCACGACTGCCCGACACCGACTGCTCTCTGCCTGACCTTGACCTTATCGCGGCTTACCTTAAAACTACCCTTTCACCGACCGGTTTATCTAAAAAATATTTTTGAGCAAGGAACCATGAGTGAACCGTTGGAAACAGCTACTAGTTTTCAATTAGTTTTTCAATGATCTTTGCACAAAATTGTATGTTGCATCATAGCTTTCATAAAACCACATTTACAGATAATTTTCCATAGAGGTGTAATAAATAATTTGTTATTACTATTTTTACCATACTTCCCGGATCGGGGCCCAATGCCAGTTTAAATTAATTGTGAATTGTTCATGAGGACAGTATTTCTGGCGGGTACTAACAGTTCGAGTGATTAATCTTGAGCTTAGTAATGTGTTAAAGATACTGCTAGTAAATAATAATACTAGAAATAAGCAAGGAGACGTGGCACTGGTTGATAGCGAAGTGAAAATTACTTTAATTTTCTGATGTCTGGAATGAAATAAATCAGTAAAGCTCGTTGAGAAAGGGCTAAATCTTTTAAGAAGACTAATCGATCAAGATTATAGGAGTGTGAGAGCAATCATTTATTTCATTATGGAACATTGCTGTATAGATAATATGTAATATGCATAACATAATATATAATATGCATAACATTATATACTCGTATAATAATAAATATATAATATGTCTATGAAAAAAATAATGAAATTTTCAAATCTAAAAATGTAAACAATTTACATTTTTATTCATGTTTTGAGGAAGGTATTATTTTAATTATTTCAGAAGGTGTAACATGTTGCTATGCCGGTTTCTACATTAATATTTTACTTTTCATCACGTTCATTTTTGTATGAAGATGTCTGTATAAAAATTGAGGTCTTGTACGAAAATTCTGTTTAAATTTATTTTTATTTATATATTCAACTTTGTACAAATTACAGCTATCTTAATTGTACTTGTTTTACAATTATGATCAGCTTCATCAACAGATTAATAAATTTATATTAACCTGCATAACATAGAAGGTAGGTATAACATTAAAACTTTTTTAATATGTTTAGATCGCAGGTTAAAACTTCCCAGGTGTTAACCACAAGGCGAGCCAGCTGCTATTGCGTCGCTTCCTTAATTTATGTCGTCCTGCTTTAAAGACATATGAAACAACTAGTTATTTAATGGGTGGAATGTTTAAAGGCAAAATATACAGCTTGAATAAAAATATCCTGCAATAGTAGAACGGGCGCCACTTTAGCGCTAACATGGGCTCTTATGGAGTTATTCTGGACCAATGAGAAAGCAGCAATGGCGGCTAGGCCACGCCCCCTGCCCCCCTCCCCTCCCCCCCTCCAACACCCCCCGCCCCCTCCTAGACCCCCTGCGACGACCCCCCAGCCAATGGGAGAGCAGCAAGCCCCCCACCTTACGAGAGCGATGGCGGACGAGCGATGGCGGACGGTGTCATGGCGGTGATGAACAAAAAATTTGTGTCTCCGGCGGCCGGTATCCGAACCCGGGCCCCTACGAATGCGAGACTGTCGCGCTGACCACTGGACCACGGAGACGAGTTGTGCGTGGCGGCGCGATATGGCTGTACGTGCGGCGCGGGGCGCCCGGCGTTAAACGACTCCAATAATAACTACACAGATGTGCATTCCAACGGCTCTTCTCCCTCTCTCGGTGACGGATGCAGGTGCACATTCCAACGACTCCAGTAATAACTACACAGATGTGCATTCCACAGTAACCAACATGAAACATTAAATCATATTGCGTCAGCCTGGGAGCTACGTGAGCCAAGTGCAGATCATTAGTCTTCAGTCCATACCGGTGAGTCAGCTATTTATAGGTGCTCAGGTTACCGAACATTACCGGAGCGCTATATAAATAGAGCGGCCGACCGATGGCCAGTCATTAACCGTGTTGCTGTTCACTGTGGTAAGCCTGCTTCTTACTTGTTCACTTAACACTATTCTGTCATTGTCATTGTGTATAGCTACATTGTACCATCTCAACGATAGCCGTTCATTTAAACAAATTTAAAATAACATTGTCATATTTGTTTAACATAAACCTCAACTACATTTCTCAATAAGCCATATATCATGTCGGTAAATATGCTAGAGCCTGTATATTTAGTAAACACCAGTGAAACGTATGTCAAAAAGTTTAGACTTTACGGTATGAGAACAACGTTTAAATTCAACAGTCCTCCTGAAGGAATATCTGAACTGGATTGGATTAAGCGGGGGTTCGGAGAAGTTGTAGAGCAAATGAAAGCTAAAGCTTCAGATACAGATTACCTAGGTTTCACTTTGAACAGTTTAAATTTCAAGAATAAAGATCCGGGATACGTAGCCTTTAGACCAGCTGATGAAGTTAACCTTGACGTGTTATGGAAAATATTTGGAGGTATTGTACAGAGTAACGCTGAATCTGTCACTTCTAGTGATACGTTTCAAGTGTCTTGTACGGTTGTCAATCTGCCCGTAGGTAGAGGTAGAAATAGGCCCGGTAAATACAATAGCTTCAGCGAAGAGTGCAAAGGACGAAAAGGTATCGTAGTCATTAAGAATAGCGATAATCTGTGTCTGCCCCGAGCTATAGTGGTAGCAAAAGCCTATGCCAAAAAAGATCCTCAACTTAAAGCTATACGAGAAGACAAGGCTAAGAGACAAACATTTAGAGCACAGAAACTAATGGCAAAGGCAAGAGTTAATATTTCAGAAGAGGGGGCTGGTATAGCTGAACTTGAAAAGTTTCAAGACCACTTGAAGAAATATAACATAACAGTATTCAGCTATAATGCAAAAGGGCGGGACGTATACTTCAGTGGTAACAATACGGAAGCCTCTTATAAAATAAACTTGTTGTTTCACAAAGGTCACTTCAACGTGATAACTAATTTGACAGCAGCTTTCGCTTGCCATTTCTATTGTGAAGCTTGTCATGTGCCGTATGACCACAGAGGTGATCACCGATGTTCTAATGTCTGCTCTGCTTGTAGCACAATCTCACCTCCCTGCAAGCTCGAGCATTCAGGAATAAACTTGCCCTGAGTGTAATCGTCACTTTAAAAACCAGCGCTGCTTTGCTGCCCACCAAGGTGATCTCTGCAAAAAACGTACAGAAGTGTCTCGACTGTGAGAAAAACATATACAAGAAACATAGAAAAACACAACATGAATGCGGTGAAGTATATTGTAGCACTTGCGCAGAATTTAAACCCGCTAATCATCAATGTTACATGCGCCAAAACAAAGTACCCACTAAGAATGATAACTTTCTGTACATATTCTTTGACCTGGAGACTCGTCAGGACGAATGTTTAGAGAACGAGCCTGACGTCAAGGTTCACAAAGCTAACTTGTGCGTCTCAGAACAGTTCTGTAGCCAATGTATAAATAATAACGAGTTTTGTGGAAAACTGCCTCCAACGCAGAAAAATCTTTCAGGAAGACCCAATATCCAGTTTTATGAACTATGTAATGGAAATTCGCAAACCATACAAAGACGTGTGCGTCATAGCTCATAACGGACAAGGATTCGACTTCCAATTCATCTTGAGATATATTCTGGAAGAGACCAAATTCACACCGGAAGTCATTACTCGTGGGACAAAAGTAATTTTGCTGGAGTTTGACAACGTACGTTTCATTGACTCTCTCAACTACTTTCCCATGTCACTGTCCGCTCTTCCTAAAGCCTTTGATCTTGGTCCCGAAATGAAGAAAGGCTACTTCCCTCATCTGTTCAACACGATCGCAAACCAAAACTACGTGGGACCGATACCAGCAAAAGTATTCTATTGCCCAGAGTCAATGTTTGAAAAGAACTACAAAGACTTCGAGAAATGGCACAATGAACAGGTATGCAATAACTATGTGTTTGACTTTCAGAAGGAATTGATAGAATATTGCATCTCTGACGTTGACATACTGGCAAAGGCGTGTATTAAATTTAGATCCCTATTTTTAGCCGAATGCAATGTCGACCCGTTTCTGGAAGCTGTCACCATAGCTAGCGCATGTAACCTAGCGTTTAGACGTAATTTCTTAAAGCCTGAAACAATCGGAATATTGCCAAAGAAAGGATACAGATTAGTGGACAATCATTCTGGCATTTCTTTACAATGGTTGACGTGGGAAGAAGAGCGGCGAGGTGTTAGAATACAGCACGCAGGAAGAGAGCGAGAGGTCAACATTGAGGGAATGAAGGTGGATGGATTTGATGGAGACAGAATATATGAATTTCAAGGTTGTTACTATCACGGATGTCCAAAGTGTTTCCCGTACAAAAGAGGTGAACCGTTGAAAGAAGATCCTTCTGACACCCTCGAACTCAGATACGAGAGGACAAGAGCCAAAATCGAGAAGCTGTCACGTACACCTTATGAGGTGGTAGAGATGTGGCAGTGTGACTTTAATAAACTAAAATCAGAAAAGGAGCTAACATATTTGGAAAACCATCCCGTGTTGAACACCTTACCGCTCAATCCACGAGACGCATTTTTCGGAGGAAGAACCGGAAATGCCATGACGTATTACAAGTGTACGGAAGATGAGACAATACAGTATGTGGACGTATGCTCCCTATATCCCTACGTTTGTAAACATGGTAAATATCCGATATCCCATCCTACCATCTACATTGGTGACAAAGAGTGCAGAGAGAGAGGGGAATGCAGGTTGAGGGCTTGCTAAAGTGCAAAATGCTACCTCCAAAAGATCTTTATCATCCAGTGCTTCCAGCTAGAATGAATGACAAATTAATGTTTGTACTGTGCAATGTCTGTGGCGAAGAGCTCAACAACGATGACTGTCAACACAGTGACGAGGAAAGGGCGTTGATTGGCACATGGACGATGGATGAAGTACGGAAGGCAGTTGAAAAAGGCTATAGAGTTGTTGAAATGTACGAGCTGTGGGAGTACAACGTAGCCACTTTCGAAACGGGCGGATTGTTTACAGACTTTATCGACAAATTTCTAAAGATAAAACAAGAGGCGTCCGGCTATCCATCATGGTGTCGGTCAGACGAGGAAAAGGAAAAATATGTGCAGGATTATTACGACCACGAGGGAGTAAAGCTCGATCCGTCAAAGATAGAGAAAAACGAAGGCCTCCGCTCTCTAGCAAAGTTAATGCTTAACTCGTTCTGGGGTAAGTTTGGGCAGAGAGAAAACCAGACAAAAACGCTCATCACCAGAGACCCTGAGGAACTGTTTAAGCTGTGTATGGATTCTAGCGTTGCCGTAAACAGAATACAGGAAATCAACGATGACGTTGTCCTGGTAAGCTGGCAACATTTAGAGGAAGTGGGCGAGTCATTAGCCACTGTAAACGTTGTCCTAGCTGCCTACACTACAAGTCAAGCCCGTTTAAAGCTTTATGATCATCTGGAGGCACTGGGTAAAACAAGTATTGTACTACGATACAGACAGTGTTGTGTACGTATACAAAAATGGCTTGTACAGAGTAAATACCGGCGACTACCTAGGGCAGATGACAGACGAGCTGGCTAAAGACTACGGTCCCGGATCTCATATTGTAGAATTTGTTTCCGGTGGTCCAAAGACGTATGCTTATCGCGTTTTTTCCACAAACAAAAACGATTTTGTATCTGTCTGCAAAATCAAGGGTCTCACTCTTAACCTAAAAACTTCAAAAAATCTAAATTTTGAAAAACTTAAAGAAATGGTTCTTAGTGAAACCTGGGTAACACTCGATATTGAAGAAAACAGAATTAGGAGAACAAACTCCAGGCAAATAGTTACTGTCAAAGAGACAAAGGTTTTCAAAATTACAGGTCCAAAACGCAGACGCGAAGGTGAGTATGGAACCCTGCCTTATGGTTATTGTAAAATGTCAAAAACCAGTTAGATGGTACCTTATGCTGACAATACAGAATTATGTTAACAAGTAATGAGTCTATTGTCACAGTCGAATTGAGTTTGGAGCGAAAATGAGAAAATAATGAATAAATTTACCTCTGTACTGTATTCCCTTTAGTCGTACTCCATCCACCATCACCACGACACCGGAAATATTCTGGTTCTTCATCTTCCTCACCCGAATATCCTGATTGCGAATTCCGCAAAAAAACTACTAATCACTAGCACTGGAGACCACGGATGACGCAGAGGATGATCGTGATAGTGGTATTATTAAAAACGTATCAACGAGAAACGAGTATAGGTGATACGCACCAAGAATAATTGGTAGCACTCTGCACGGAGCCGAACTCAGTACTGAGAGCGGGATACGTGGCAGAACGGCGCCTCTACTAGCACATGTGGTCAACACATGTTGTGACGCACTTCCTGCGCTGTTGTATTCGCGGTTCCAGAGCCGGGGTGACGAGGAGGTTGGTCTAAACACCGTAGAAACAAACTTTTCCTTCGGTCGTTACGAGGTGTGACCATGTAAGGTGCGAGGACTCACGCATGTAGATGGGTGAAACCTTCACTGGACGGGCACCTCTAGCGTCCACCACCCTGTTAAAGCGCTCGGAAACCCGTGTTTACGTCAGCAGGTGTATAATGATATGAAGTATGCAATAAGGCTAATTTCAGCCACTAATCCGATTTATGCCTCTGCAGACTCTAGATTATATAAACTCTTTCCACAATCCTACTACCACTACTAAAGGGAATATAGTATCATACTCTCGGTCTTTATCGCTGCTCGAGAGAATACCCTTGTTCAACGGACAAGGAAGGGAGGTGGGAACTCGTTGTCCCATCACAGCATACAGCGTTGGTTGGGGCTGTATGGGTATTCCCGGTCGGCGTGTTGACAGTCGATCAGAGTGTTGACAACCATCGGTAATGCCAGGGGGATAACGGAGGCATGAACTAGCGTCTTTTGGAGCATGCCACGGTCTACAGCGGTGGAGGGGCTGTAGAATTTAGGGGGTTAAATATAAAAGATTACTTAGATATTCATCATTTGCGTAATGGACAAGCGTCAAGCAATAGCTAACGAGCTACACAGACCGGCTCGTCGCAATTTCAAGAGGCGTGGCGTCACCTTGAAAGGTAAAGACGATTTGTACCAAGCGGATCTTGTAGAGATGCTACCGTACGCTGGTGAAAACAAAGGTATGAAATACATACTTACGATGATAAATTGCTTAACAAAGTTTGCTTTTGCTGTACCGCTAAAGAGTAAAACCGGATTAGAGGTAGCGAGAGCGTTAGAACCAATTTTGAAGAAGCATAAGATGAAGAACTTTCAGACCGATCAGGGTAAAGAATGGTTCAACATTCATGTTAACAAACTGATGACGGCGTACGAAATAAATCACTATAACACTTACTCAGAGCTTAAAGCAAGTATAGTAGAACGGCTCAATCGGACGCTAAAAGAAAAAATGTGGAAACTGTTTACTGCTAGAGGTAATTACGAGTGGCTCTCCATGTTACCGAGAATAGTTAAGGAGTACAACGCGTCCGTTCACAGGAGCATCGGTATGAAACCGAAGGATGTGAGGGAAAAACACGTAAAGCTTATTCTGACGCGTATCGAAAAATCGAGAAGAAATAAAGGAAAAAAACAGATCGAGTCAAAGTTCAACGTGAACGATAAAGTAAGAATTAGCAAGTACAAGCGTGTTTTTAAAAAAGGTTACATGCCGAACTGGACGAATGAAATATTCACAGTGTTCGCCGTGAAACCGAGCAATCCAAAGACATACATTCTGATGGACTCTAGCGGGACTGTGTTAAAAGGTGGTTTTTACAAAGAGGAACTAGCCAAAGCAAAAACTGGTGACGTTTATCTAATTGAAAAAGTATTAAAAAGAAAAAAAGATAAAGTACTTGTTAGATGGACAGGTTTCGATAAAACAAGTGATACGTGGATAGACAAGAAGCATATTATCTGAGGACTTAATGTTCCGTCCAAGAGAGAGAGCGACTGCTGGTGCAAGCTATATTTAAACATAGATATTTACGATGCGCAGTCAGTAACAGCTGGAATGCGTGTCGTGAAGCAGTCTCTGGAGCTACCCGTGTCTAATTTTGACCGGTATGTGGGTGGAGGGGGAGACTTGGAAAAAAGCAAGCACGGTCTTCTCCTACCAAACTCTATACGCTGTATTATTGCAGGGCCTTCTAATTGCGGTAAAACCAACGTGCTGTTCAACCTCTTGTTTGATCCAAACGGCCTTGTTTACGAGAACGTGTACGTTTTTTCTAAATCACTTTATCAACCCAAATACCAATTTCTTGCAAAGGTATTGCCTAAAGAGATTGGTTACTTTCCTTCAGATGACAATAACACCGTTATAAGTCCTAGCGAAGCCAAACCGCATTCCATTATGGTTTTCGACGACATAGCGTGTGAAAAGCATGACAACATCCGCGCTTATTTCACTATGGGCCGTCACAACAATATCGATGTTTTCTATCTTGGCCAAACGTACAGCAGGATCCCCAAACAACTGATACGAGACAATGCAAATTTTTTAATACTCTTTAAACAGGATGACATGAATCTTAAACACGTGTACGCTGATCACATCAATACAGACATGCCGTATGACTCTTTGAAAAAACTATGCACTCTAGCGTGGAATGACAAGCATGGATTTCTTGTCATAGACAAGGATCGCGACCTTTATAAGGGCAGATACCGCGTTGGGGTTGACACTTTCCTTGAGTCACTATGAGTACGCGGATCTATTACTACAACGACGTTAGAAGGTATGCAGATGCCGGTTGCGGTGGTATCAAGAGACTTACAAAGGTAAGCTCTAATCTTTGCACGTGGTATTACGCAGATAAGAAAAGGTTTTGCGGTAACTATTGCAGTAGACGTGGTGCACACGGTCATGCGTATAATAGACTTTGTTGGCGTCATAGAAGACCAGGTTGCTACAGCAGGAGCTTACCGCCAATAGTGCTGTTGATGATTTCATCTAGCCAGCGTATATACAACAGAGATAGGTGGATAGCGTTTATAGCCGAGTGTCAGGAGAAGAATGTACCTATTGAATTGGTAATTTACCATGAGGACATGCTAAACGGTACGGTGCGTGAACCCATGAACCTACTGTCTCGGTTTAGACCGTTCCCCGACCTCTTTGGCAAGCCGATATTGAAACTCAGTAACAGTCACGGTAGTTTGAACTTTACTCAGATATACTTAAGGATGTTGAAGTATGCTTGTGATATACCTTATGCCACTAAGTGTATAGTGTTGACTGAGCGCAGTATACCAGTTAGATCCCCCGTTACACTCTATAGACGTGCACTGCGGTCGCGGTGTTACTTAAACATAAGTTACAATGTAAGTTACGGCCCAATGCCTAGTAGTGTAATGGGAAGGCGGGGTAAACCGTTTGCTGCAGTGAACAACATATGTCAAGGATTGTACACAGCAGATTTCTTGAAAATTGCATTACCCACAGTACCACTGCAGTGCGAAAAATTCGGCATCTCTTTGGTAACGAAAACCGGTGAGTATAAAATAACGCAACCAAACCTGTTTAGAAGCTGGCATGAATTTACCGGCGCAAACTCGGATGAGTTTCTTCTTCTAAACTCATATCTGTTGCACAACACTAACGTTGATCGACCTATTCAACGTTTGAAGGAATATATGGACAGAACAGTGTCAAACGATCAGTATACGGTCGCTGAGATCCCTCAGTGGCGGCACGGTATTAAAAGAACATTTATTTTTAGAGATATGACGCTACGAGAACGCATACCCAGATTCAATCCTGAGACAGACAGATATTACTACGGCCTACCATTGACCTCTGGTGTTTCACTTAAAGAAGTGATTCGTTACATTAGAAAACACAAGAAGCGGGCATTGTTTTTTAGACAAGTAGAACTGCCATGAAGAGGGTAAGGTTTGACGATAGAGTGGAGGTAAGGCTAGTTCCGCGGTATGACGAGTGCAGATTATTCGATACTTCATCATTTTTCGAACAGATGAGGAAATCCTATATAAATAAACAGATAGCAGGCTGTGGGTTCAGTGTCAATCATGGCGCGAAACAAGAAGCAGCTTATGACGGAGATATCAAAATTAAAGAAAGCTATAAAACAAAAGTATAATCGGTTTAAGCGGGGTGAATTGGAGTCCGAGGAGATGTTTGAAAAGCAATACCAGCCGTTGATCAAGGAATTGCGTGACACCAAGGAGACCCGCACTTTACACACCGATGTCAAGAAGGAAATCAAGAAAGAGGAAGATGATGCAGATGATGACGATGATGAAAACTCAGAGTTTCTACCAAATGTATTTTCTTCGCCTAATCTTCCCCATTTAAAACCATCGGTCTCCACTAGACTTGATTCTGGAGCAGAAGAAGTGTTTGAGACAGACGACCAAGGTGATGGTGGAAACAGCGAAATTACAAAAATGCTCTCAACACCTACGGGTCTACAGACGGCGTCCCAATATATCGCCGACAGCTTTGCTCATCCGTTGACCAGAAAGTACATGCAAGAGCTTATGAAGGATTTGGGTGGGCGTTCATCTAAAATTGACCATCTTTACGGTCCTCGTTACGAAAAAAATACTTTAATGGTTGGCAATAAGGAATTGCAGTTTGATGAGGACGGTAGTATTCGAATAGATGATGTGGCGTATAAGCCACAAGAGGGTCTGTACGAGTTGATTTTCAAGCGAATACCGGATGATGAAATCTACAATGACGAAGACAAAATCGCTTACAAAGATATACTGAAGAAAACTAGCGCTCATAAAAGAAACTATAACCCAAATGGAGTTATCAATCGCAACACGTCGCTCAAGTATAAGTATGTAATTTCAGACTTATTTCCAAAAGTAGTTAAGGGTTCTGGAGCTGACAGGAAAGCTCATAGTGTGACTAAATCACTATCAGATCCCGATACGGTTTACTGGAACGATCCAAATGAGTTGTGCGACCGTCTTAGGCTGTTGGTGGCATCCGCTGAAGCTGGAAACACGAACCACAAGAACGAGATTATAAATATCATTGAAGAATTGAAAGAATCAAAGACTATATCAGGTGATGGTAACGCGAGATTCAGATCATTGATGAGATGACCGTCAATAAGTTTGGTCAGAGGCCACAATCTCTGAAGAAGCAAGACATCCAGAGAGTTATGAATACTGTAAACAAAAAGCTAAAGAAAGATGTAAGAAGATTGTACTCTCAAATTGCAATCCTTCAGAATCAAGCGCTTATTCAGCAGGATCAAATAAACAGCTTACAAAATACAAATGAAGAAGCTATAAGACGTCTAGCAGTTCAACTATTTCACTGGATCAACAAGATACACACTACCGTACCTCCAGCTCGCTTCCACGCCGTCTTAGATGCTGATGAAAACTCATATATTGACTGGGATAAGATATTTATAAAGAGCAATGTACAGGAGGAGTCTTCATCACTTGTAAAATGAGTGTGGACAAGTTTGGACGACGCTTCAAGCGTACAAAGGCTAAACAAGGTCCGAAAGGCGAGGGATTCAATGTGACTGCCGAAGGTGACTATGACGTGCAGAGAAAACGTCTGAGAAATCTAGGGAACCCTGAAGATGAACTAGACGCTGTTAATCTACAGACGTTGATCAGTAAGTTAGGAGATCTGCAGACCGAAATGATTACTTTAACCGACAAGTTAAACAGCTTGAAAGATTCACAAGAAAATTCTATGAAGCTTTTAGCGGTTCAATTGTTCCATTGGATCAATAGAGTACACAGTACCGTAGCTGTTGGTAGGTTTCAAGCACACTTTAACGTTGATGCACATACATATATCGACTGGGATAAGATATTTATAAAGAGTAAAGTTCGTGACTCGCCATCACTTGCACAATGAGTGTTGACAAGTTTGGACGGCGATCCAGGCAGTTTGGAAAAGGCGGGTTAAGGGGACCGAAAGGAGATGGATTCAAGCTGACGGCCGAAGGTGACTACGACATTAACGGGAAGCGTCTAAGACATGTAAAAAGTCCAGAAGATGATCTCGACGCCGTAAATCTACAAACGCTGACCAGTAAATCGGTGATAATCGGGAAAGATGGAATTGACTGTCGGAAACAGAGATTGAGCAATATAAGTAAAGCTACAAGACCATACGATGCTCTACCACTCGCTCAACTGGCCGAACACATACCGTCAAAAGATTTAAAGGATAAATCTTACAAGTTCCAGCGCTTTAGATTACATCAAATTGGGGAGCCTAAACAAAACGATGACGCGTTAACACTCGGTTACTTCAAAAATAACACTATCAAAAAAAGGCAGGATGGTTGGGAGCTTGGAAACAAAAGGCTAAAGCTAGTGGCCGATCCTGTCGAGCTTCGTGACGCTGTGACGCTCAACTATTTCAACGCAAACACAGTTACAAAGAAGCAAGACGGTTGGGAGTTTGCAAACAAAAAGTTAGGGTTAGTTGCAGACCCTACCGAAATGCAGGATGCTGTGACAATGAACTATCTCGTTCGTGTCTTAAGTGAAGTGTTTTACAGTTTCTATATACGTCTCGCTCCTCCTGGTGATAGTGTTAGATCGGTCGCTAAAGACCAGTGGATTCGTTCAAACGTTGTTGATCCGTTTTTCTTAAACGCCAAAACGAAAATAATGAGATCGGAAGACTAATTATATAAACTGTGATTGCAAGCCATACACTGCAGTCTGGTTTTGGCCACGGCGCGGATAAAATGGCAAAGCGCAAAGGGTCGTCCGTCAGACGAAAGCGAACCATCGGAGGAGCAGGAGGTATTATCTCTAGTGTTATTAACAAGGCGATTGACCTTCTACCTTTTGAAGCACACATCCCCGGCTATTCTTTCTGCGGACCTGGCACATTTTTGAAAAAAAGAATCGCTAGGGGTGAGAAGGGGGTGAATTTATTGGATGAAGCCTGCCGTATTCACGATATAGCTTACGATAAATACAGTGACTCGGAGCATCGCAATCAAGCAGACAAAGAGTTGGCAAAGCGGGCTTGGGATAGAGTAAAAGCGTCAGACGCGACTTTAGGTGAAAGAGCAGCTGCTTTAGCGGTAACTGGTGCGATGAAAGCTAAAACGGCTTTCGGTGGTGGTGGTGGTGGGAAGAGACGAAGGAAAGTTGTTAAGAAGAAGAGCGGAAAGACGAAAGGTAGGGGCCTTTACCTAAAACCTTATCCAAAGAGGGGAGCTGGTGTTAGAAAGAAGAAGAGGAGTTGTTGTAAAAAAAAATCTCGATCCCGATAAGACCGTTGACAAATTTCGAGTTGATCCACTACGCTAAACAACTAAGCATTCCCAATTTTAGAGGGGTGTTTATGCGTGACACGTTACCTCAAACAGGGCCCAGAAAATACGAGTCAGCTATAGTTAATCTGGACTCAAGTTACGGTGACGGTACTCATTGGGTTTGCTACAGAAAACGCCGGCATAATGTAAGCTATTTTGACAGTTTCGGAAATCTTCGCCCTCCTTGGGAACTCATATACTATTTCGGACCCACCGCTGACATACAGTATAATTATCAAAGTCGTCAGGGGTTTGATTCAGTTGTATGTGGACATCTGTGCTTAGAGTTTCTCAGCGGAAAGAATGTTTTGCCTGAGCGGGAAAGGTTCAAGAATAACTTGTGACGTATTTCCTCCATACGACACCAGTGATGGCGATTACGTAATTGGATTGATAGATCTGAGCACGTTCAATTCTATTCCCAATATTGAAAAGAATGTAAACGATAAATTTTATTACGGAAACCATGATGAAGTGATAACGTTTGAGGAAGGTTCTTACGAAGTAGAAGATATTGCGAATTATATACAGGGGAGACTACCGGAGGGGATCACAGTCCGCTTGAATGCAAATAACAATACTCTTAAGACCGAGATTAAAAGCAACGTGCAGATTGATTTCAGCAAGAAAGGCACAATTGCATCGATATTGGGCTTCAGCAAAAAGGTGCTGCAAGCTAATAAAGTACACACTTCAGACCTGCCTGTGAATATTCTCAAGGTGAACAGCATAAGAGTTGAGTGCAACGTTGTTCGCGGCTCGTTTGATAACGGTGTAGAGAGTCACGTTATTCACGAGTTCTTTCCACAAGTAGAGCCGGGGTATAAAATAGTCGAGACACCTGGTACAGTGATTTATTTACCGCTCAACGTTCAGAAGGTGCACACCATAACTGTCGAGCTTAAAGATCAAGACAACAATCCTGTGAATCTCAGAGGTGAAACGTTATCTTTGAGGTTGCATATAAAGAAAGTGGGTGCTCATGGGTCTAGTATTTAAGGAGGGTGTGAACATAATTCAGGTCATTAGACCGTCGCGCCTGATAGTGGTAACTTCTGCTAACGCAAATTTCTTGCGCTCTCTTGGCTTTAAAGTTAACACCGGCGCAATTCGTGAAAATGCTCGATATAGAGAGTCCCGCTGAGTACAATGAAATCATTACCGGACTGGAATATCACACACATAATCCGTATGCTTCAACCACGTTTAATAATAACGATGAAATAAGGATACCAATCAGTTATCAGGATTTAATAACAGCTCCTTTTGAAAGCACACTACACGTTGTGGGTACAGTAAGCGGTAAGAAAGCTGACGGTACAACAGATGCTAAAGTGTCTCTGGTTAACAACGCGATCGCTTTTCTCTTTGATGATATCCGATACGAGATTGGCGGTGTGGAAATTGATCGCACAAAGAATGTAGGTATAGCCAGTTCGTTAAAAAATATATTATCAGCTCGTGCGGAAGACGAAAATAATCTGGAAAATGCATGCTGGTTCGGCCCCGGTGGAAAGAAAGAAATGAACAAATTCTCATTTTCTGTGCCTTTAAGGTTGTTGTTGGGATTCGCAGAGGATTACAAGCGAATAATTGTGAATGTAAAACAAGAGTTGATACTGCTGCGGTCGGCGACAGATGCCAACGCTATTATTAGCGATGACGCAGCGACCCACACGTTGAAGATCACCAATCTGTACTGGCGGGTGCCTCACATCTCTGTATCCGACTTGTTTCGTGCTAAAATCCTACGTCTAGTTGAAAAAGATACTCCAATACATATACCGTTTAGATCGTGGGAGTTGCACGAATACCCTGTACTGCCGCAAACTGAACGTCAATCATGGACTATAAAAACTTCTTCTCAATTGGAGAAACCACGATACGTGATTGTAGCTTTCCAGACAGAAAGGAAAAACAACTTAAAGAAAGACATGTCATGTTTTGACAGTTGTAAGTTATCGAACATCCGCCTGTATTTAAATACACAATATTTCCCTTATGACAACATTCACGGAGACACCGCTATATTCTACGAAATGTTTGTAAGATTTCAAAACTCCTATTATGGCGATTTAGGTGGTCGTCGGTGGCCTGACGTCAGTCTGGACACGTTTGAAAATAAAACACCTCTGTATGTGATTGATTGTTCACGCCAAAATGATTCGGTCAAGTCTGGACCTGTCGATGTACGGCTAGAATTTGAGGCTACGGAAGCGTTCAAGGCCAACACCACAGCCTACTGTCTACTGCTTCATGACTCGTATTTCGTTTACACAATGCTCAAGGGCACGGTAAAGAAGATGATGTAACGTGAATAAAACACGATGCAAATGACAGAATCTTTCAGTTTCAAATTGGACGCCACGATGGAAGGTTCACGGAAGATAAATATTGTCCTTGATTTGGTCGGTGAAATCCGTAGACTAATCCGCAATCACCAGTTAACAACAATGAAACGGACGAGTGATGGCTACATGCATTATTGCGAATGTGCGTATACCGCACCGGATTGTCAAGATGTACCAGACACTTGTGTATGTGTAATGATTGACAGGCGGAAAGATGAAATATTCAGACTGTTAAATGAAATTTACGATAACACTGTGCAAAACGACGACGACGATGTCATAGAAGATGATAGTGACTATACGATATCCTCTATGGAAGAAGGGGAGGAGGAGGAGGAGGAGGAGGTATGTAATTGTATAAGCCAGTGACTAATACGTCAGGTACTTAATGGTTTGCTCAAGGTGTACAGAGTCATTCGTGATCATGGAGCGAAAGAGTGAAGACATACTGGCTACTGTCGCTGATGCTGTGTTCAAGGAGGAGGAGGAGGAGGACCAGCTGGTGAGTCAACCAATGGAAATAGACAAGGTTAAATCAGTCCGTAAAAGCTCAAAACGAAATCTCCCGAATCTAGTTACCGGTGTGTTTCTAAAGTCTCTTTACTTTTTGAATCCTGATTGTTCCAAATACTTGATTGTAGGATTGTTTGTTGATCACGACAACGGTGTCGGTATCTTGATGAAAGGTAAAAGGGGAACGTTTGCGTTTTGGAAACCTGAAATGTTCAACATTCTATTAGGGTGCGCGAACCAAATCACCGGACTCTTGGAATCGACAGGCGTGCATAGATTCAGTAGTTCTAAAAGCGAAAGTGGAGAGAATATGGTGGTACGTAGAGTATTTGGTCAGCAGTACGTTGTACTGTACGACGGAAAGAATACATTAACTCTGTCCGTAGACGAGTGGACTCAGTTCACCAACTGTCTGCCCTGCGTAACACGTCAAATCAACGAGTTGTTTTTAACGGAGGATCTATTGAGATCTTACGTCGGTGATGTGTTAGCATTGCCTAACAACGGAAGTCCGGACGAGGGTTACGTTGATCCGCCTGAGGCTTTACCACGTCACCTTTGCGACAGACTTTTTGATGACGTCCAGTGCTACAAACGTTGGCCACATTCCAGCGGCGATGAATGTGGCAGTAGTTGAATTTCAAGCTTTTCAAGGTAACAAAAAAACCGTTTATAATCAAAGAGTTTGCCATTGTGGCTAATTCATTTCAATGTCAAATTGTTTTCAAACCTCCGTTTCCTAGGGAGAGATTAAACAAGAAAATGCGTACAACAGCTCTGTGGTTAGAGAAGAACTATCACAAGATCTTGTGGGAAGAAGGCGATTTCCCTTACAGTGGAAGTGTCATTCGCAACCTGTGCAAGCCGTTTACCATAATTTATACACGTGGTCATGAGAAAGCGAATTTTTTAAGACGGTTTCACTCTAACGTTTGTGAGCTGGACAACCTGGCATGTTATGACAGTAGTACATTATGCAGTTGTAAAGGAACGCATCGGTTTTCCTGCTCCCTACCGCAACACAGCGGCCGTGATGAAGATGTACGGTGTGCAATGCACGCTGCTAGATGTCGTTTTGAAATCCTGAATAAACAGACTCACCAGTCCGCTTAGTAGTCATTCTGTTCACGGTCACTGTTGAGATTACATCGTGTCAGCATGGCGAGTACAGCTGCTGCTGCTACCGCTGCTGTATGGGACCTCATTTCTCGAGAGCCCAAAGTGCCTGTCGGTGTGCTCACTGATGCGTTCATTTTGAAATTTAGTCGCTTTCTGAATTGGAAGCTTTTATCGGCAAATTATACTTTTTCGTTTGACATGTTGAGAATATTTCAGCATAAAGTAATTTGGACCACGATTTTGGAAAATTCTCGCCTTCCTGAATTCATTTTACGTGAAATGATGCCGAACTTTGACACTTACTGTTGGATAGTAATAAGTCGTCACCAGGTTCTATCGGAGCAGTTTATACACGATTTTGCTGAACAGCTGGACTGGGATTACATACTATTGTACCAAAACCTTAGTGGAAAGTTTCTTCAGGACCATTGTAATTATTATAGTGATGAAGCGTAATGTGTCCCGTAGAAAAACTCCAGTTTTACGATAGACCACATTGAAAGGCTTCACCGAGTAAAGTGGTCAACAACCGATTCTCTGCTTGTGTTTTCACGAGTCACATTGAAAGGCCTCTCTGAGTAAAGTGACTTGTAGGAATCTTGCTGAGAATCGGATCTCGCTCATCCTCTGTAAGTTACAACGAGTCACATTGAAAGGCTTCTCCAAGTAAAGTGGCTTGTATGAAACCGACTGAGAGATGCTTCAGCTTCACCTGGATGAGGCAAGTCATATTGAAAGGCTTCACCAAGTAAAGTGACTTGTCGCGTCCGCCTAGTAGTATAATGTAGATTAGTACAAAAATGTCCTTCTCGGAAGGAGGAGGAGGAGTTCGGCATTGAGTTGAGAACTACTCCTGGAAAAAATGTCTTTGCGAGAGCTAAGGAGTTTGGCATTAAGTTGAAAACTTCAAAGCTCACGTGGGGCAGAAAAAAACACTTGCAAAATATAAAAGTTTTTGCGAGTACTTGACAGTGAGACGGAAAGGTTCGGCATTTAGTTGAGAACTTTAACGGACTCGCTAAACGGTCTCGCAAGGACACCAAAAAAAAAAGTTTATTTTTTCGGAGGTGGCAAATTTGTTATGGAGTGGCCATCACGACAGAGTGGGCGATGGTTGGGGCCCACTCGCAAAGAGAGGTGACACGGAGAGGTTCGGCATTGAGTTGAGAACTTGAACGTGTTCAGTGTTCTTTGTTAAGTGAGATTAGGCCTCCTGGGGAAACTCACTATAATAAAAAACGCGCCGAGACCCCTACGGCCTGGCTCAAAGCCTACCGTGGTGATGGAAACGTGGGTCAACTACGCTGCATTCCTGTCTATATTCAGCTTGGCAGTTTGCCACGACCACAGCTGCGACTACCTCCAAGGTATATATACTACCTGTGGCAAGCTGATCGGCACAGTCACTCTTCGTCTACGTGTCAACGCTCTCGTTACAGGTAAGTGACTACACTACACATTTAACCGTTTTCTTTAAGATATTCGACTGCGCTCTCTATTTGCGGTGTGTTGCTCACGCATAGTTATTCTCAATCCGCTAACCAAGTTAATAGATTTACAATGAACTCGTTGTTAAGATTATTCGCTATACAGATTGTCGGTTTTCCTTTACAGATTGAAAAATGGAACTTTCTACAAAGCTTTCGTCCCTGGAGAAGCATGGTGAGCCCACACCAAAGATGGCGATAAAAGAGTTGACACGGAAAGCTGGCTACAGGATCCTGGAGGCAAAGAAGGTGGACACTAAATTTGACCGGAAGGCAGTGATGTTACTCGTAGAAGTGGACAGCACCAAAACAGCCGTCACATTTCTACCGGTGAGATTTGAAAAGACTTTAGATGACAGTGATCTACAAGAAATGACGTCGTCTAAAAGGTATAAAGTTAGATGTACGGGTGTTAACGGACTTTTGGTAGATGTTAAGATTTGGAAATGTATGTAATCAGAACGCTTTTAATAAATGTAGTACGGTCGTCAACACGTGTGTTATTTCTGCAACGCCCCCGCCTCCCTGCTATTTTTAGATAGTGCATCTATGCAGGAGATGTACCGTCACATGTGGTGACCACATGCAGTTGCTGGTGTTCATAATTGTGGGTCTTCTCACTCAGTACTGTGTTCGCGCCGACTCGGTTAAGATGATATCAGTAATTATTGCTGCTTATTCTTTGTATTTACGTGTTATTGACCTGTTGTCGTCTCCATCACCACCACCGTGTCCCCTTTCGAGATCTTCCTCATTCACCTCTTCAACAGTCTCCTGGGGTAGTGTTAGTAGCGGTTGGGAGTTTTTTTGGGACTCAGAATCAGAATCCGAGAGTGGATATTCAACACAAGAAGAAGAAGAAGAAGACGATTTGCGTGGTGGTGGCTGGAACGGCTGGAGAGAGTACTAGGCTACTAGACTTCCAAAAAAAAAGGTGAGTTATTTTTATTGTTGTCTCCGGTTATCATTAACAGATCACTACATTTCACCGTGATAATGTTTCCGTCTCTAGTTCACCAAATACCAATAGCTGAAGATTCCGACTCTAGCTGGTTTTAGATTTTTTTTTTACAATAACCGTACGGTAAAGTACCATATTCACCTTCACGCTTGCGTTTTGGGTCAGTAATTGACAGAGTAAGGCGTACAGATGGCCTGGTACACACATGTGCAGTTGTAGTCATTGGAATGCACAGCTGTATCCGCTCTGTCACCATGTGCTGTAATGAGATTATGCTCGCCTACACGAGAGAGAGCAGTCATCGCTCTTAAAGGTATGCCAACCGAGTGGTCTAAGCGCTCGTCTTACGTTCCGCGGGACCAGGGTTCAAATCCTGGGCGGCTTGGTATACTTTTTGCGTCCTCACTTGTCGCTACCAGAATGTTGTAAGCCGTCTCTACCAGATAGCAGCACCGCAGTCGCACACGTACGCTAAGAAAAATAGTGTTACAGTAGGCATACTTTTTGCGTCCTCACTTGCCGCTACCAGCATGTTGTAAGCCGTCTCTACCAGATAGCAGCACCGCAGTCGCAAAGCTAAGAAACTACAGCTGATATGGAAAAAACCCGTTGATCGCCGGGCGCCCCGCGCCGCACGTACAGCCATATCGCGCCGCCACGCACAACTCGTCTCCGTGGTCCAGTGGTCAGCGCGACAGTCTCGCATTCGTAGGGGCCCGGGTTCGGATACCGGCCGCCGGAGACACAAATTTTTGTTCATCCGCCATGACACCGTCCGCCATCGCTCGTCCGCCATCGCTCTCGTAAGGTGGGGGGCTTGCTGCTCTCCCATTGGCTGGGGGGTCGTCGCAGGGGGTCTAGGAGGGGGCGGGGGGTGTTGGAGGGGGGAGGGGAGGGGGGCAGGGGGCGTGGCCTAGCCGCCATTGCTGCTTTCTCATTGGTCCAGAATAACTCCATAAGAGCCCATGTTAGCGCTAAAGTGGCGCCCGTTCTACTTGCAATGAATATCAATATGAATTTATATTTATAAACTAATTTGTATAAATTTTAGATTTACAACTCTTTGATACAATGGTTACAAAGTAAATCTTTCTCAAAGAGTTTGCATTGTTTTTATATTTTTTGGAACAAATATTTCTAATTCTAATATATGCTATAGCTTTGTACTAGAAGGTCGAGACCACATGCATGTGTGTGTATAGGGGAAGGGGATCTAGTCTGGCGTGCTGGATTGCATTGGCTTTTGTCAGCTTGCACAATATCCATGGTATTGGCTTGTGGAAAATTCTATTTCCTCAAACAATTTTAACTTTTGGGTAACTAAGTCAATTAGTCTTTAAAATAAAAATAAATGGTTTCTTCACATAGAACACTCTAATGATGCTGGGAAATATGTAGTGATTTCATGTTGAACGTTAAAAAATTGTCAATTAAGTTAAACTTTCCTTTAAAATTGAAGAATGATGGATAAATACATAACCCCCATACTATATAAGTAGAAACTAAGCTTGATGCAAAATTCCAAATAAATAGATTAGTTCGTTTTTAAGATATCATATGGTAAGGCAGACATACAACTAAATAAAATTTTATATCCCAGCCGCTGTAGTGATAGCTGTATATGGACCACTTTTGGATCGTTAAAAAATTTACTTTAAAGTACTGGTACTTTATGAGAAAGATGAAATAAACATGAAACAATATTAAATAATATAACTTCGCACTTATTAAAAATACGTTCCTGATACTTAGTAATTCCCAAAATAACATTTATAAAACATGATTTATCCATCAGCCCACACAATAAACATTGACTGTATAGAAGCTTACTTCACTAATTAATCTGGGCGCGGATGAGCAACTCAGTGCGATATTTAAATACAAAATATTTGATAACTCAATTAAAACCGAGCCAATCATTAAGTAAAAACGATTTAATTCATTGCAAGTGATATAATTATCTTAATTGTTTTACAATATTGAATATTTAATCTGTGCACCTCGCGATTATATTTGAATTCCTTTGGTTTTAATGAAAATTTCCTCTTTCTACTCCTTTTATGAACTATCTCAGTTTACTTAAGTGGTAGAGTTTTTTTTATATATTAATGGCATTTATATTTAAATATTAGAATAGAAGTAAACAGATGTATAACGCCAAAAAGATGTTATGTAACCGTGCTTGAGAATTTTACTAAAGTGGGTTAAGTGTACTCTTTTACAGTACATATTCGTCAAACAGGAATACCAAGTTTAGGTTTTCCCAGCTTAAAGCACAATATATCTATAAAGTGTTATTTTGATGTCTGGAATGTGTTACTGTTTAATATCACTTCTAATCCCGTTTTTTGCTTTTTATATAATGTAATTATTACTTTCAGACTCTTTGATTTTTTACAAATTTATAACAACTACTACAGCAGATTCAAGATTGAATAGTTGATAGTTATTTTAGCATTCCACCAGAAACGGTTAAAATGAGATAAGTTCCTCGCTCAATGTGAGCGTTCCTGAAGTTCGAATCGGAGTTAAGAGCATTTCATCAAATACTTTCACAAGGTATTCTAACGACAATTCTGATGAAAGTGCTTGAGAGAAGGGAATGAAGAGTTACTAGACTTTTCATTTCAATATTCTAATAAGCCTATATATTTGGACACATATCAGATCAAATATTTTTAAATGAACCATGCAATAATTATAAAAACATTAGTATTGTTTAAAAAACAGCTAATTTTTACACAATTTTGTGATGGAATATTTTTAGACAGATTCTGATCACAGCTCTATAGATATCTTAAATATATTCAAAAATAAGACAAAGAGAACGTTTAAACTTTTCCGCAATGACTTACTGTTATTTAAAGCAAACAATCGAATTAGAAAATATACAAAATTATACAGCAAAAGAATATCATAAGCAGACTGAAATATAAACTGTTAAAAGCAATATAAGACATTCTAGATTATGCATAAATAACACTTAACTGTTGAGGATAACATATTTGTTATTGGATAATTATACAATTTCCTTATGGGATATTAAACTTAAAGGACATGTTAATTTCTAACATGCTATTTGATTTAACAAGAAATTTTTTTTAGTCAAAATTATTTAAAAAAATATGCACTTTCTGAAGCTACCCCATAAATGCACGTTTATGCATGCATATGAATTTGTATTAGCAGTTATCTGCGCCTTGTACGAGATTTTATATTGAATAACAGTTACGTTGTAGTCATAGTTTTGATAATGGTATAATAAACACTCCTGAAAATAAGTTATGAAAGCTGGAAGATATTCAAATTTCCCGATCTAATTCTCTGTAATTGGAATTTAAGTTGAAAGAGCAAGTTTTGAGTCCTGAAGTTGAAGAATGAAACAACTTTTATGACTAGTATTTAAAAACGAGTGCAAAAATTTCTCTACAACATTCGATAGTATTTTCATGAATATTTCTAAACACTCCAGCGACACTTGAATTATTGCCACATCGGAGGAATACAAAGTTCGTCCATAGAAACCTTAATTGGAGCATTTCAGATTTAGTATCGCAGAGGTCTATGATAATTTTAAATTGAAAGTAGACATGTTTAAAGTACATATAATTTCCGTGTAATTTTTAAGAAGATTAAAAGTTAAACAAAATCGATACTTGCACTGATAACTTGCATCGATAAATTTCAATTACCTGTAGTATTGCAGTTTTTCTTATATGTTACAACAATATTAGTCTAATTTATACTAGCATTTGATTGAAAAAGGGGTTTAAAAAAATTATTTAGATGGCGCTGTACTTGTCACGGAACGGTTCCGTGATATAAATTTTGAGCCCAGACTAGCTGTCACGGAACCGTTCCGTGATACAAGGCAATTAGGTTAAGAGTTAAAGCAAAAATATTCAGATTGATAGACAAATAGACATTTGATCCCAAAACGATTGAAGCAGCAAGTGTAAGGGAATCTGCTAAAGTAATTGTTAATGCATGTTGTTCTTATAATTTATGTTGAAGAAGGATTTTAACTTAAAGCTCCAAATAAACTCTACAACACTTAACCATAGTTTTCCAGCCATTGATGCTAGAATATTAAAATCCTTTCCTTCATTAAAGAGAAGTCCATTTAGCAATAATTTGAAAAGTTTTAGTTGTTAGTGAATCTTAAGTGCTCCCTATTTGCGTTTCTTCTTTTAATTCTGTTGTAATGTGTTTTTAAATGTTTATCATATTTCATTTAAATTATTACAATTTCAGATAAAATCTCATCTGATATGATGAAACATAATACACGTTTTATATTCATATAAACAACTACTAACAGTTACTGTTTTAACAAACCACACAAAATCGTGCTTGATCTTAGCTGTTTGGTAGAACATGGTTTGTTCTCTTAGAAACCACCAAATCGGGTTGGTTTTATTCAAGTTTGGTGTATTTTTTCTGGTCATAAGTAATGAAAATGATATGTTTGAAATTTATATTTTCGCGTGTTGAGTAAAAGAATATATTTTAACAATCAATTTAAAATTTAGCCTTAATTTTGTTAACGGAAATAGCTACTTTTTGAATTAATTAGACTCCAGGCAAAGCTATGTATATATTTTCTGGATCAAGGTACACGATACTAGGCACGTAAATTAACAAACAGGAATAAGAGTTCAAGTATTGAAAGTAAACACTTTTTGGCTAAAGTAGGCTTCTCAGACTGAGTGTGTTCGTATGTTTTCTATCGTAGCCACTGTGCAAACTATACTATAGCGTATAAAGTATAAATATTATTCGAAACAAAAACCCTGTTTTAAGCGCTAATAAAATTTTGATAGGACAATTTTTACGCAGTGCAAGTATCGATTTTGTTTAACTTTTAATCTTCTTAAAAATTACACGGAAATTATATGTACTTTAAACATGTCTACTTTCAATTTAAAATTATCATAGACCTCTGCGATACTAAATCTGAAATGCTCCAATTAAGGTTTCTATGGACGAACTTTGTATTCCTCCGATGTGGCAATAATTCAAGTGTCGCTGGAGTGTTTAGAAATATTCATGAAAATACTATCGAATGTTGTAGAGAAATTTTTGCACTCGTTTTTAAATACTAGTCATAAAAGTTGTTTCATTCTTCAACTTCAGGACTCAAAACTTGCTCTTTCAACTTAAATTCCAATTACAGAGAATTAGATCGGGAAATTTGAATATCTTCCAGCTTTCATAACTTATTTTCAGGAGTGTTTATTATACCATTATCAAAACTATGACTACAACGTAACTGTTATTCAATATAAAATCTCGTACAAGGCGCAGATAACTGCTAATACAAATTCATATGCATGCATAAACGTGCATTTATGGGGTAGCTTCAGAAAGTGCATATTTTTTAAATAATTTTGACTAAAAAAAATTTCTTGTTAAATCAAATAGCATGTTAGAAATTAACATGTCCTTTAAGTTTAATATCCCATAAGGAAATTGTATAATTATCCAATAACAAATATGTTATCCTCAACAGTTAAGTGTTATTTATGCATAATCTAGAATGTCTTATATTGCTTTTAACAGTTTATATTTCAGTCTGCTTATGATATTCTTTTGCTGTATAATTTTGTATATTTTCTAATTCGATTGTTTGCTTTAAATAACAGTAAGTCATTGCGGAAAAGTTTAAACGTTCTCTTTGTCTTATTTTTGAATATATTTAAGATATCTATAGAGCTGTGATCAGAATCTGTCTAAAAATATTCCATCACAAAATTGTGTAAAAATTAGCTGTTTTTTAAACAATACTAATGTTTTTATAATTATTGCATGGTTCATTTAAAAATATTTGATCTGATATGTGTCCAAATATATAGGCTTATTAGAATATTGAAATGAAAAGTCTAGTAACTCTTCATTCCCTTCTCTCAAGCACTTTCATCAGAATTGTCGTTAGAATACCTTGTGAAAGTATTTGATGAAATGCTCTTAACTCCGATTCGAACTTCAGGAACGCTCACATTGAGCGAGGAACTTATCTCATTTTAACCGTTTCTGGTGGAATGCTAAAATAACTATCAACTATTCAATCTTGAATCTGCTGTAGTAGTTGTTATAAATTTGTAAAAAATCAAAGAGTCTGAAAGTAATAATTACATTATATAAAAAGCAAAAAACGGGATTAGAAGTGATATTAAACAGTAACACATTCCAGACATCAAAATAACACTTTATAGATATATTGTGCTTTAAGCTGGGAAAACCTAAACTTGGTATTCCTGTTTGACGAATATGTACTGTAAAAGAGTACACTTAACCCACTTTAGTAAAATTCTCAAGCACGGTTACATAACATCTTTTTGGCGTTATACATCTGTTTACTTCTATTCTAATATTTAAATATAAATGCCATTAATATATAAAAAAACTCTACCACTTAAGTAAACTGAGATAGTTCATAAAAGGAGTAGAAAGAGGAAATTTTCATTAAAACCAAAGGAATTCAAATATAATCGCGAGGTGCACAGATTAAATATTCAATATTGTAAAACAATTAAGATAATTATATCACTTGCAATGAATTAAATCGTTTTTACTTAATGATTGGCTCGGTTTTAATTGAGTTATCAAATATTTTGTATTTAAATATCGCACTGAGTTGCTCATCCGCGCCCAGATTAATTAGTGAAGTAAGCTTCTATACAGTCAATGTTTATTGTGTGGGCTGATGGATAAATCATGTTTTATAAATGTTATTTTGGGAATTACTAAGTATCAGGAACGTATTTTTAATAAGTGCGAAGTTATATTATTTAATATTGTTTCATGTTTATTTCATCTTTCTCATAAAGTACCAGTACTTTAAAGTAAATTTTTTAACGATCCAAAAGTGGTCCATATACAGCTATCACTACAGCGGCTGGGATATAAAATTTTATTTAGTTGTATGTCTGCCTTACCATATGATATCTTAAAAACGAACTAATCTATTTATTTGGAATTTTGCATCAAGCTTAGTTTCTACTTATATAGTATGGGGGTTATGTATTTATCCATCATTCTTCAATTTTAAAGGAAAGTTTAACTTAATTGACAATTTTTTAACGTTCAACATGAAATCACTACATATTTCCCAGCATCATTAGAGTGTTCTATGTGAAGAAACCATTTATTTTTATTTTAAAGACTAATTGACTTAGTTACCCAAAAGTTAAAATTGTTTGAGGAAATAGAATTTTCCACAAGCCAATACCATGGATATTGTGCAAGCTGACAAAAGCCAATGCAATCCAGCACGCCAGACTAGATCCCCTTCCCCTATACACACACATGCATGTGGTCTCGACCTTCTAGTACAAAGCTATAGCATATATTAGAATTAGAAATATTTGTTCCAAAAAATATAAAACAATGCAAACTCTTTGAGAAAGATTTACTTTGTAACCATTGTATCAAAGAGTTGTAAATCTAAAATTTATACAAATTAGTTTATAAATATAAATTCATATTGATATTCATTGCAGGATATTTTTATTCAAGCTGTATATTTTGCCTTTAAACATTCCACCCATTAAATAACTAGTTGTTTCATATGTCTTTAAAGCAGGACGACATAAATTAAGGAAGCGACGCAATAGCAGCTGGCTCGCCTTGTGGTTAACACCTGGGAAGTTTTAACCTGCGATCTAAACATATTAAAAAAGTTTTAATGTTATACCTACCTTCTATGTTATGCAGGTTAATATAAATTTATTAATCTGTTGATGAAGCTGATCATAATTGTAAAACAAGTACAATTAAGATAGCTGTAATTTGTACAAAGTTGAATATATAAATAAAAATAAATTTAAACAGAATTTTCGTACAAGACCTCAATTTTTATACAGACATCTTCATACAAAAATGAACGTGATGAAAAGTAAAATATTAATGTAGAAACCGGCATAGCAACATGTTACACCTTCTGAAATAATTAAAATAATACCTTCCTCAAAACATGAATAAAAATGTAAATTGTTTACATTTTTAGATTTGAAAATTTCATTATTTTTTTCATAGACATATTATATATTTATTATTATACGAGTATATAATGTTATGCATATTATATATTATGTTATGCATATTACATATTATCTATACAGCAATGTTCCATAATGAAATAAATGATTGCTCTCACACTCCTATAATCTTGATCGATTAGTCTTCTTAAAAGATTTAGCCCTTTCTCAACGAGCTTTACTGATTTATTTCATTCCAGACATCAGAAAATTAAAGTAATTTCACTTCGCTATCAACCAGTGCCACGTCTCCTTGCTTATTTCTAGTATTATTATTTACTAGCAGTATCTTTAACACATTACTAAGCTCAAGATTAATCACTCGAACTGTTAGTACCCGCCAGAAATACTGTCCTCATGAACAATTCACAATTAATTTAAACTGGCATTGGGCCCCGATCCGGGAAGTATGGTAAAAATAGTAATAACAAATTATTTATTACACCTCTATGGAAAATTATCTGTAAATGTGGTTTTATGAAAGCTATGATGCAACATACAATTTTGTGCAAAGATCATTGAAAAACTAATTGAAAACTAGTAGCTGTTTCCAACGGTTCACTCATGGTTCCTTGCTCAAAAATATTTTTTAGATAAACCGGTCGGTGAAAGGGTAGTTTTAAGGTAAGCCGCGATAAGGTCAAGGTCAGGCAGAGAGCAGTCGGTGTCGGGCAGTCGTGGCATCAGAGCTATTATCAATCGATAAGTACCATTGATATATAGTTTTTTTATTGTTGACTTAATACAGATTACAATGCTAATTATTAATGTTACGGTCTAGTAGGGAAGATGTTATAGCTATATGGCTAATATTCTACAGTTAAATAAAATTTCTATAATTTGATGCGAATGGTGAACTAAATACATAATTACATCCATCTACTCAATAAATAACAGCAAAGGCAATGGGATAAATTATTGCTAAATCCATTTTTTCTTCCGTGTATTGTGTTAATATTAATAATTAAACCGTATTTAATATTATTCAATTGCTTTAATGTTAAATTTAGATGCTCCTCTAAGCGGGCTGTTAAGATCTGTCACTGGTTACATAGAAGTACCGCGTTTCCTAATTACAGTAGGTACTTAATTACTATTATGATGACAAAGCCTAAAACACAACCAGGGGTGAACCTATCACTTCTCAAAAAAAGTCGATCGGCTAGAAATGGAAACAAATTTGAATAACTGAGAAATTCAGGCTGCAGGCCTAAGCTGCAAACATATACTTCTTGTATAAGTCCGAAAACAGATTATATTACTTTGCTTAGTTTAAAATATACTATGAACAAAGTAAATTTAAAACAGATTCTAACGTGTAGTAAAAAATAAACAGCAATTAGTATCAAATGTGTTTTAGTAATCAGTTAAAAAAATTAAAATTATCAATAAATATTAATATATACATTTTTAAGATTGCTGAGGATGGACGGAGTTCAAATCTACCGTATTTTACTATTTTGTGCAATTGTGCGCGTCCGCCTGCGAAAAATCGTTCCACGTACTCACCCTCTGAAAAATATTAGTAGTAGAAAACCACAGTGAAATTAAATAAAACTTGGCTTTTTAGAGGACAAGTTAGGACTTTTAAAGTCCTCTCTTCCTTTTAACCTCAGTACAATTTAACACATTAAAAAAAACATTCAGAAATTAATTGAAAAGAAGATGATCCAACTGAAAAAGTAACATTATTATAATTAGTTTTTTGAAAAAAAAAAACATGAAAATAAATAATAGTATAGAACGTAAGGTCACTATATAAAGTAGTGAAAACAAAGCAGAAAAGTAAGTTAAAATAATTTTACAACATAATGATTTTAAAATGAGTAACAAATTAGTAACTCATCCCTTTGAATCATTCGTACATTTGCCCAGAAGTATGCCATTAGTGACCCAGACCGCATCATACCTACAACCCACAAAAACAACGCGATCCCTGCTCTGAAAAAAGAACGTATGCAAAAGATTTCTGATGTAATCGGGAAGAGCATTCCGTAATCAGCAGGCAGCAATAGTGAACGATTTATTGAGAAACTTGAATGATGGATGGGAATGGATAAAAGAAAGGGTCCCCTACGAGTAGATTGTTCACTGCTTGAATGAAATGAGACCTTTCTTCTTCTTCTGAGACAGATGGGTAAGTAAACTAGTAGTGCAAATAGAATGCAGAGAACAATAATATGATAGAGTTCTTTCAATTCCATTGTGGGTAGTTGTTGAAAAAAGGAGTTGCATGATCACCACGTCTTAAACTGAAAATAAATCTGACGCACAATACACATATAACTGTACACAATAGTTGTTAAAATACAGCATAATAAGGGTGACCAGCACAGTTTTAACGTACGAGGGCAAAAATATAGCAAAACATTTGAGACTATGAATATGAATACCAACAAAGACCCTATTATACTTCACAACAACCTGATCAGACCAACCCAAGTGTTTTGACATGATTAGTCCAAGATGTTGATTAGTTTTACAATGCTGCTTATCAGAGAAAAACTTCTTTATGTGATTCCTTACCCATATCTTCTACTGGTTCCACATGAGAGGTCCCATTCTGGTAACCATTTGTATGCCCATTCCTTTCTTCGGGTGGAGGTGTTTCCATTTCTACGTCGTCACTGGTGTCTTCTTCAGTTTTGATCTTGAGCCCATTCTGATCGAAATCGGTGTTTCCGTTCACGCCAACTATTGAATTTTGTAGGTTCATTTCTTCTACACTGTCCTTAACTCGGTTATTACTAAAAATAAAAAAAGATGTACACATTTTTATGACTTATTACAAATATTTAAAGTTGAAATCATTTACAAATACTATCAATACATTAATACATTACACATCTGTTCATATTACTATTTTATTGTTCTTTATTAAGTTTCATGACCAATTTCAGTAATGTGAATATGAGTTACATTTCTATTTAATGTTTTCAATTTAATTTATCTTTGACACCCCCAAAACAGCAGTCCCCCGAAAACACCCTCTGAAGCCACTTTTAACCACTCGGCCTGTTTGGCATACAGATTTTCGCGTATTTAACTTCTACTTGGTCTGCTAAACATCTGTGAACTGTATTTGTAGGCAAACTCTGTTATACTCTTACTGGACTCAGAGTTATTCTGCCAGCGAGTATCACTTATATTGTTCTGCAATCCTTGATTCAAAGTATAATTGGAACAGATGTGGCGCCTTGTAATAGCAGCGAATACGTAGGAATCTATCTTAAAATATATAGAATAGTTTCCTTTTCTTTTAATAGCAGTTTTAACTCAATACTTACTCGTACAGTATATCTGATATTATGTACAAAATACTTGTTAAGCCTTAAGACATGGTTAAAACTATTTTCACAAGCTCCAATTTTTATTGTATTTCTTCATATAAATTTTCCACGTAACAAAAATTAATTTTCAATCCGCATCGCTTCTCTGTCACTAGTATTTATACCTTACTTCATATCGTAGTTGGCTATAGCCACCATGATATATCGTCGCCACTAAATACATTATAATCCTGAAACAAAATACTACTAGCAAATTTGTTAAAATTCTCAGAAAAAACTGTTAGTTACTATTAATTAGGAACACCGGTTTTATATACTTTTAACAATGAATTATTCAACTATAAACGAATACTTAAATAAAGTAAGTTATTGGCTGACCATTAGCGAAGCTATAACTCGAGCGGAGAAAACATTTATCTTGATTTATGTGCCTACTGTCTGTATTTCCACGTGATATATGGAGAACGAACTGAACTGAAGATGGTGCTTGTTACACCGTGAAATTAGGATGAGCATTAGCGAATACTATTGCATTGATCGTATGGGTGAGAATCGCAGGTTAAATCATTTTAAAAGTAACTTTTGCAATAAAATTATGTTTTAAAATGTGACATAGTAACTCATGTAGCTTATGGATTTAAATGTTGCATGTGACCTTAGTGAAGCCAGTCATGCGACATTTAGACACTTCTAAGTTGTATTAATAGAAACAAGGATATACCTAGAAAACAATTTACAACAAAATCTTATAACAAATCTCTTATAATCCTTAAATATAATGTACAGAGTAAATAAACCATAAAGTAAATATGTAGCCTTCAATAATGAACAGAGTTTAACAAAACAAAGATGTTGATGGGTCCATTAAAACCTCAGTATATTACGTTTATGTGTTGTTAATAATTTTACTAATTAAACCATATGTCCTCGAATTGTTATATGTTGTTCTTTATAACAACTTGTATCTAAACGGAGGTTGCTATCTACTTATGCCAATAGGGGGCACAAGTGGAATAAAAGTTATGAATTATTTTGTATTGTTGTTTCTGAGACGCTTTTGCCTATTGGCTGATATTTGAATTTAGTAGTTTTGTCATAAACGATAAAATAAGTAAAATAATTTAATGACTAACATTCCAATAATAATGTACGTTGTTTCGCTATGTTTTATACTGGAAAAATATAATACTAAAAACCACGGCTATGAAGCGACGAACGGATTTCTGACGTATAACCAACCAAAATAACAATAATACCATTGTACGTTTTAATTGAAGTATATTTTTGCTCTAAGGAACATATTCTGCGAAATATCAATATATATCTTTAAAAGATTATCGTGTTTCAACGTGATAAAGGAAATTATCAATTTGAAAAAAGTACAGATTATGTATAAAATCTGTTGATGCTGTTACAAGTAATATAGAAGTCTACTTTTATTACGTAAAGACAATATTTGTTGAATACAATTAAGGATTATATATTACACACTAAATAATAAACCCAATTTACGTATCTATTTAATGCATGGCATATTCGGTAGTGTTAATGACCTAACTTCTCTGGTTTGAAGATTAAGACAAATTAACTAACTCGATAATCTTGGGTCAGTCTAAGAATTATTATTTGGGACATGCTAGAAAATTATCTCTTCTGGCTGGTCAAATTTATCTTCTGCCCGTCTTTGTATCTATCCACAGAATGTCTTGAGAAAAAAACTGTAGAATGGAAGTATAATAAAACACTTTTTTAAATACGCTATATTGAGTTCTTTGATGGAGGATCATATACTTTAATATTCTACGAGTGATAGCGTAACCTAAAGGTAAAAATGTTACATTTTACGTCAGACAAGGATTTTACTAAAAGGTTGCAATAGATAAATAATTTGGCAATAAAATTGGGTAGTCAGTTAAACCTATGACCTAAGTCTGAAATAGTACTTAATACTCCATGTATGGAAATCATGTCAAAATAGATTACTTAAACATTTTGGTAACCTCAAACAAATTTTATTTAACCGCCAGACAATAATGATGGTTACTTGTCAGTCTATCACAGGACACCATATTCGTTTTTCCTCCCTTCTCATACTCTTCTTAAAATTTGGTTAAATAAATTCCTAACTCTCTAAACCGAGCAATATTAAAATAATAAAAATGTATATTTCATCAAAAAACAAATAATTAATGCTACAAAAAATTATGCTTTTTCAGTGATCTGTGAATAATTATTTATCATAATATGTGTATTTATTTAACAAGAATGTTATGGCAAGGGTAATTTAAACTTTAAAATGAATAACATTGTATTAAATAGTTTATCTAGCTATTTTTAGACAACCAGTTTAAAAAATCTGTGTTATTAAAAAAGAAAGGTTTTTCACTTGTGTGATAACTCAAAACTCTGTAATGGCCTGTTATACAAGATGACACAAAGCAAACTTGTTACGCTGTTACACGACTGTATATTGCGAACTACATCATACACTAAACAGACTTACTGCAGTCTCAGCACGTAAAGCCAAACACCCGGACAACAAGTAAACAAACTTTAGTAGTTAACTCGGACAGTAGCTGCAAGTTTGATTCAGTTATCAACCTCACAGCATAGCTGTCCCTTTGACATTCAAAAGAGAAACTTGCAATCCTGTGTTTTCTGTGTTGATAGTACCGTTGTGAAAATTTTAAAGAGTACTCAAGTTTTAAAACTTTACTAATTTTATATTTTGGTTAGTGAAAAATCCTAATCCTTAAAATATTATAAATGTGTAAACTATTCCACAAGAAAACTATTTAACCGATTGTACTCAAATTTTACGTGCACATTCTTACGGTCCCTGGGATAAATATGTGTCTTTTCTTGTTTAGAAAATCCTTCCGGGATACGCCCCACTGGCCTTTAAAATAACGAAAACCCCTATCTAGGTCTCTAAGGTTATAGAATAGTAATTAAAATAGAATGTCCAATGTAATCCACTGTTCAGTGTAAACATTGTTTATTATTTTAACTTTTTTCTATCTATAATAATTAGATTGTTTAGGAAATAACAAATATTTTTAGGCCGCTTTCGATTTCACTGATGAAGTAAGTGCTCATCAAACTTACAAATGCCCTAAAGCACAAGATGGTCAGAATTTGAAACCGAAGACCTCCTTTGAAGCGGCTGACTAGAACTATGCTATATGAAAGTTCGCTGTACTTTACTTTTGAACTCACGTACAAATTCCAACTTTAAATGTTCAAATATATTAGAAAGATTTTAGTTAATAAAGAAACAAATGAGTAGTGTAATTTCTTATGTACTTTTACAAAATATATGGTATTAGATCTAAAATACATTGTAACTATTTAACTTTCACTATAAATTTAAAGACCCAAAAATCTAAATAAAATAAAACCCATCTTAGTTCACCCGGTTAATTTTACCTTGTACTGTTATGAATAAAATTTCATTTAATCAAACATCTATTCGCTTCCTTTGTACATCATTTACACAGTTTTCTTCAGAATAAAATTTCTATAAGATTTATTCAATATTGTGATGTGTTTGTTTTTGAAATAACGAAGCCATTGTTGTTCTTTTATTTTACTATTTATTTAATTCGCATTATCTTATCTTTTTATTTATTAGTGTCATTTATAATTCGAAAACCTCTAAATAAAAACCAAGCATCATGGTTATATTAAGACAATAAGGTATTAAGACAATTTCGACCACTAATAAATTTGTGAAATACCTGGTGTAATCATCAACTCCGAATAATTAAACTGTAATAACAGCCCATCTTCCATCATTTTCAGTAGTTCACTCTAATCTCTGACCTCTAGCACTTCTCAAAATATCTCAAAATTTTACTCCAACCCTTCCTAGTCTTTCTACAGACAATATGACACTGCTAATAGAGGAAAAGCATAACCTCAAAGAAAAAGGATTTCACCTAAAAAAAAAACAAAATTCATTTAGGATCACATTATCAACTCTGACAAGTGTCTGTTAAAATTTACTTCAAATACATTTAAGGTCAGCAACCCGCACCGTAATCAATCATGTCTTCCCAATACTACTGATTCTTCTTCACAATGTGACTGACCCTACACAATATCAGTGAAATCCTTCTAACCAACCCCTCTTAGCCTGCTCCTTCCCCTTCTGAAGGCCATTAATACCTGAGAAGTTGAACTAAACATACTAAAAACAATGTCGAGAATTATAGATTTAATGAAACATCTAAACTATGGACTGAATTTACAAAGAAAATACTTATATCCGTTGCAAAGTAAATATAAAAATCAAAATTTCAAAGAAATGAGATAAATCTGTTAAAATAAACTGAAATTTATAAAACTCCCTCTTCCCACCCATTAACGAACAGAATTTTATAAATCATTCCACTGTCTTTTCAAAATACAAAGCCCCACTTCGATCCCTATGACCTAGCAAATTTATTTCATTAGAGTCAATGGAGATCGAATGGGATATCTCCCAGACTACGACCCAGCTTCTACATCGACGTTGCATTTTGACTGAAATATGCAGACCCGGTGCGAAGCTACAGAATATCAATGTAAAAATAAATAAATAATTTATATTGCATGCTATTGGAAAAAAAACATTACATCATATTTTGTAAATATAGTGTTTTGTCTCTACGTCAAACAAGCCGTTATGTGTATTTGTCTCAGCCCCTCGAATGATAAATATCGTTAACACTCAGCCTACAAATGGATAACTAATTTTTTTTACCCTAACAAACTTTTATCGTACGTATCAGTATTATATATTAAATAAGTTTTCCAGTATTATATATTATAAATAACTATATGTTTTTAACTGCAAGATAGTATTACTAACAGTTATATTTTTGAAGTAAGTTTATTTTTAACTTTTTATATTTCTTTGCTTCTTTGAAATTATGAATAATAACGTTGAGTAGATTGAATCCTGCATTAAATACCATTTTATGAGATTTACAATAATTGTATGCTTTTAATTGCAAAATAACATTACTAAAAGTTATATTTTGGTATAATTAAGAATAATATGTAAAAGTTCACTAGAAAGTAGCTATTTTTATATATTGCTTTGTAAATATTACTAAATAACCTGACTGATAGTTCACATTTACTTAAAAATATAAACTTTTATGTCCCTAAGTTTCATTCAAGATCCAAAATATTGTTTTTTATTCCTAGATGTAACACAATCAGCCATTATTATTTTTCTTTGTTTAGGAGTTTTAGATTTATTAATAATAACAATTCTTATATTGATTTACATTTAGGAAGTGCAAAAGATTTTATTGGAAAATTAAAACCTTTAGTTTGAGACTTTTACTCGAAAAACTGTAATAATCTGTTTATTTTTTAGTATTTTTACCAATAAGTTAAGTTTTTGGATTATTTGTAGGATTTTTGTATGTTATTTATGTAACCAATCTAGATATTATTTGTTTAGAAGTGTTTCATTTTGCTCTGTCAATTTAATTCTTATATAATTTTAAGATGCTGTGCATGTTATTTATTTCAAGGTGAAAGTGTTTTTTTCCTCTATTGTTAAGAATAACATCGTTAATTTTGTTTTTTGAGCTAGTATAATTATTAATTTATTTGTAATTTGCACTGCACTTAGGTTAGAGGATAGTATAATTTTTGATTAATTTTTATTTTATTTAATATAGCTAATTTAGGTAACTGATGACTTGTAGCTATTTATAAGTCAAAATAAATAAATAAATAATACAAGTACATATAACCTTTGGCTTCCTCATATTCTCAGAACTGTTTTGTTGGTTTTTACTTGAATGCAGAACTGGAAAACCAACATTAGACACAATCGTCCGTTTGATTTTTTTAATGGAAGTAAAAGGATTAGAGAGGTCAAGAGGCAAACTTATTGTGTTTCAAGTTTGAACCGGTTTAAACATTCATTTTCCAAATTCTTGTCGATAAAATAATTCTTGTAGGATTTACATGAAATCAATTTCGCATAGAAGTTTCCTTAAAAACTGTTTTAAATTAAATATTCAGGGAATCAAAACTATTCTATATCACTTTCTAGTTTTACTTACTATTTTTATTTATATATGTACAAGATACATTTTTGTACCAAGTTCCAACATGTTTTGTCATATATGGTTAGTTATCATTTCTTTTTTATAATTATAATTCTGTAAACTTTGGGACGGTGGGATGTTTCCCCCGAGTTCTGGGGACCATGTTGGGTGATGTTATGCAGACATTTACGGTTAGTTATAAAGTGAGAATATTTGCAATATTCTGATTCCATAAATAATGTGATTCTGTAAATGTGATATGAGACTCAGAAACAAACAGGCAGAAATAGGAATAACATAAAAGTAGCGGTGCGCGGTCACTATTGCACCATATAGTACATACATTTTGTCCAATAAAAGGACTGAGGAGAGTTTGAAATTCCCTGCTTGTGTTTAAAGAGAAGTCACGACCGAGTGAATCCGAATACATATGTAAAAATATACAGGTAACCAGCTTTACTGACCTTCACAAATGGTTAGTGAAGTCATGAATACTGATTATTGTATTATTTATCAACTTAATACTCCATTATTCATTAATCCCTACTGCATCTAAGTGTTTCATACTACAATTTTATGTTGTAGTCTAATCTCTAGATTTTGATATTATATTACACATTTATGTTATAGGGTTTTTCAACGGATTCTTATTGACCTTAGTGATTTACAAAATTTATTAGAATACAATTTTTTTTAAATATTCTACTAATGTCTGATGAAATCAATGCTGTGCAGTTGTTTATTAAGGTTTATTAGATCACATATTTCATGATTATACACGAGGCATAAAAAAACGTGACACTTTTTGAATAGCTAAATTCTGTCAATGATGGGCATGTTAGTACTCAAGGCATGCGTCTCGATATAATGGCATGCAAGATTTTATATTTTATAGATTAAAACTTAAAACTTTAATACTCATCAATACTCCAATTAGTTATTTTATATTGGGTTATTAATCTTAGTTTATTGGTGAAAGCTGCGCGTTTACCTGTCTTGTTATTTTAAAAATGAAAACAGCTGAAAGTATTTAATAATCTTCAATATATAACGGATTTTTAGAGTTTAATAAGAGAATAAAATATATATTATTTATAAAATTAAAGAGTGCAATATTCCCTATTCTTTCTTAATTAAATTGTATAAAAATTTTCAAGATAAGGAGTTCTAAATAAACATATTTGTAGGTTTTGACGTATTGAAAAGTAAATATTAACGTGGAATATCTGAAGCCTGCATAGCTAACCTTGTTTTGTAACACCTTTTATCTGGATTCTCTTTGTGTTTAGTTCTAAATAATGAAATTTTCATTGAATATGCATAATAAAGTTGTAATTTATTCAACTATACAGCAAAGCAAAACTGTAGTTTACAATATTCTATTAATTTACCACGAGGAACTTTTAGCTGCAAACTATTATAAGATAAACGAAGAAAAACACTTACATTTTCATATTTGTGATAAGATAATACTACTTTTATTGTGAAATAAAAATGTAGTTTTTAATATAATTATTACATTTAAAATGGATAATATTACAACTGAGTTATTAATAGCTACAACTGATTTATATACGTTAGTATTTATTTTAATTGTACTAAAATTATTAATCATAACGATATAAGACTCTGACAAGCATGAAAACAAACATAAAATATCGCTCCGGTTGTCAAATTTTGCACGGAAAACTGTTCTTTTAAGAACTTAAGTCACGCTTTAACAGGCGGCTAAAATGTCCTCATTACTGTCACTGCTTTTTGTTCGTAAGTACCTCACCGGTGTGTCTGTATTTTAAGTTCTCCCTTTTGGTTCTTTGCGTTTGGTTTTTCTATATAAAATGTTGGTATCCACATGTATATTTGACTGCAAAAATAATTTTATATGCTCGCTTTCAGTTTACATAAGTTATTGAAATATATTGAAATCTATTGAACAAAAACGGTAAAATGATGATAAATAAATATGGTATTTAATCCACCTTTTGCAGCAGGAGAGTTTAATTTTAAAACTGACTAATAAACGTATGTTTATTTTATTTTATTTTTATTTTATTTTTATTTTTTTTATTTATTTACGGTAACACCATTAGTACATGGAAAAAACAATAAGATATTCTTATATTCAACAATAAGCTAATAAAAATGATCCACATTATAAATTATTAACAATGCCAAAATAAATTGCTACAACATAACAATAACATATAAAATGGACTATATAGAAAATAACAATAATAGCATAGCAACAATAATAAATAGTAACAGTAATTATACGATCAAATATACATCCATCTGCACTTACACATATACTACATAGGAATAATTTATTACAAAAAAAGGGAAAAAAAAGAATCAAATGTATGCATGTAGAAAAGAGTAGAGGAAAAAATAGAAAGAAATAAATATATACACATATTACTATGAGCCAGGTGTCAATGTCTACAACAAAAGAACATGTTTTTTCAGGTGCATAACGCTATCACTGAAAAAGTCATGCTGGGAGGAGACGAGGTTATGTTAGTCTGTTAGTCAGTGCCAGATGATACTTATTGTTGACAGCTGACTACAAGTGATACTCGAATATAATCCAAAGGAATGGTGTAATTATATTGAAATTTATGGTGCGTTACCATCCTTGAGCTTCCAGATGTCATGCATGAATATAACAATTTATCTATATTAAGGTGCAAAATATCCTGTAAAAAGCTACAGAAACCCCTTATCAAATTCATCATTCATAGATTGTAGAAGGCAACACTCCTGACGAATAGCCTGACATTTCAGTTTGATACAGTTAAAAACGGTAAGGGTACGTACCGCACGTATAATAAATATATCTTTTACCAATTTTCTGCAATACTAAGTTTACGAGAGTAGTTACATATTAATAACAAACTTGAATCACGAATATAACTAAAAAGTACAGAACATGACAAATCCACCATAAGACGCAAAAAATATTTATAGGCTGGTTGGTTTATGTCTCGAGAACTGTTTCAAATAGAGCATTCAAATTTCATATATGTACATTTGTTACCATAAAAAGAGCAGACTCCTCCATATCAAGAGGACTTAAGAAGAGAAGTATTTGAAGGATAAGCACAGATTTAATACCTAACTTCAACTGTGTAGCCTTGATATGATAAGAGCATTAGTAAGTGAAAGATGTAGTTCAGTCCATTTTAATATCGTTATAGTTTAACCTTGAATTTTATTTTTCTTAAATTTTAATTACAATCTGACATGAAATAAATAATTAATTTATCGAATAAAGACAATAAAAAAATTCAATATTAAAGTTAGACTTGGCTTAAGCACATCCATCCCGTCAACACGAGTTCTAAATGCCAAGTAAGTGAGGGATGAACTCAATGTGAGGCGAGAGAATGTGTGCAGAGTCGTATGTTAAAATTGTCAATACTTTCTAAAATAGTATTTTTAATGCATTATTTGTTGAAAAGTTCGAGAAAAATTCTCATTGATTCCTGTAAAAACATTACTCATAGATTCAAGTCTCAGAGTTAATAATACAATTATACAAAACAAACCCACCATTGCTAATCAAATTATGAGTCTATTCAACGCTGTACAAGTGTAAATGCATCCAAACTAACAGTAATTAATTGCTATGCATACTGAATGTTGCATTACTTCATGCTGTTTCTAAGTGGGATTACAATTTATAAATACATATCAGTCTTTAACCCTCAGGAAGTAACTTATTAGGCTTTTTCATATATTAAAAATGTCAAATATTAAACATCATATGGCTTTTAAAGATAGTTTTTGTCAGAGCTTATGAAACATGGAAATATTATCTACAATCAAAGAATGGAAGAAACTGAGCAAAAAGAGTGAGCTGTTGAAAAGTGCCCTTTTGTCTCTCCCTAGAAGAACAATGATTACGCTTTACAAAGTGTTGCGCCTTTTTTTAGTCGTAGAGAGTTTGCAATTAAAAGTTTTAATTACTATGCACTACCAAATGTTTTTAGTTTTTTCAATATTTGTATTGTTTATTCATTAAAAATCCCAAACTTTGTTTTACTTCTTGTTTAAACGTAAAAAAGTATACACTTTAAAAACAATATGTAAAAAAGGGTTTCGTTACATATTAGTATTAAAAAAATGATACATATACAACAAAACTACAAAAAAACAAAAGAGTAAAACTGCTTGAAGTTTGGCATTCTTCTTAAGGGGGAGAGATCAAGTTCAGTTTACCATAACAGGTAGACACTTTGACAGCAATTGATTCACTTTGAATTTTGGATCCATGTTTTTACCATGATTATTTTTATTTAGTTGTGAAACCGCACCTAGAAACCGTTTTGATAAGAGTTCATCTGTACTCCTGCATTATTAAAATATAAAACTTAAAAATCTCAAGGTAAACCGTGAATAGCATTTCGGAATTTAAAGTTTAGTTGGGTAACTAAATAAGCAAATGCTCACATCAAACTCCTCCAAGAAGAGAGTAACTTCATGTAAGTAACAAAATATACTCGTACGAAAAAGACTGAGCGGAAGTTTGGTTTTAATTATAGGACATTATCGTCACAGTTTTTGACAGCTTCTAACAGGACGATCTGTAACAAACTTATTTTTAAACGCTTTCCCATTAAGTAAATATTTTAACTTCAACGTTTTGGTGTATAAAAGCGTGTTTTAATTGAACTAATTGTCATAGGCAAAGCACGTAATAAGTGCCATTTAACTTGAAGTTGGTTTAAAACAACTCATTGATTGTCATTGTTTTCAATAATATTCTAATAACATCTCTAGTTTTGAAACGTTTTATATAAATTCTTCTATAATTTGGTGTACTAATTTAAGTTGATTTTGAATAGCAGTTCACAATAAACTGTATGCGCATAAAGCTCCCTAATATATAACAATTTTATATGGATTTATTATTATTAAGAATTGCTATTTTTGTTGCTATATCAGTTGTATATATAATGATAAATTTACAAACAATGGTTAAAGTTAAAACAATATCAAACTCTTAAAATATCAATAAATTATTTTTGTTTGTCACAGTTACAATGAAATAAAACTTAAGAAGCATGTAATTAGCAAATACATACATATTTTGCATAATAAACGATATAATTGCTATTCTAAAGGAAATTACGATAAGTATTAAATTGAATTAATATAGAAATTTTAATTTCATTTATATTTTTTCCAATATTTTATTATCTTTTATGACAGTCCAAGAGATTATCATTTAACAAAATGAATCTAGTTTCTTGTATTTTTGTTCATAATAGGACTCGAATTGGATATTTTGAGGTCTCAGTTATCTATCTCGCCTCTTCATATCATTGTTGGAAAAGGATAGTAAAAGATTCCTTTATATTCAATGTAAGTGCCGTAGAGTGAAAATAGTAGTAATTGCTGTAGAAAGTATGTTATTAAAGTACTAGTAGAGTAATATTAAAAGAGGAAGAGACTAAAAATATTGTATGTTGTCTGATACAATTCACAGATTCCTTAAAACTATTATATGTTAAAAACCAAATTGTGATTGCTTAAGTTCTAACCATGAATTGAAAGTAACGAAGTTTAAAATGTAAAAGTTTTCTCCGTAAAAAGCAATTAAATTATGACATAAGTGAATTTAGTACATAACCGGATAAAGGAATCTTAATTTTAGTTACTGCGTAATTTAAGTAATTTAAAATTCTGATACGTCTTAAACATTTAATCGTGTTGAAGTACAGCAGGGATCGGAGGATCAGCAACAAGGACTTACATGTCAGTACATGTGTGCGTCGCTGTCAACGGTGTAGGTAGCCCGATTTCTCTAAACGTCTCTGAGATCTTTATGAACATTAGGCCCTCAATGATATCTTGCTGAAGTAGACAAGGGTTTGGGGATTAACAACAAGAAAGTAGTCAATAGGTACATGCGTTGCCGCTGTGGTACAGGGATTTTTCGAAACATTTATGAATATTAGCCATACAATATCGCTAGAGATATTGTACTTGATATTTTGATAATAAATATAATTATAAGTTATCGTTCTTATTCTGTATAGTATAGTTTAAATGAGACGCTGTAAAACAATTTAGGTTCCTATAAAAAAGATACAAGAATAAAAATTAGCTAATCCCTTTTCATGAAAGACCTAATGAATTCCAAGTTTAAACCCTAGAACAGGTCCTGAGAGAATCACTCATGTAAATCTAATAGCCCCTCGTGATTAGACTGGCGAGTTTTTGCTCGTTTACCACCAACTTGTGATGAAGGGCCGGGACTGTACTGGAAAAACTCGCTAACTGCACTCTCACTTACGGACTGCGCTCGGCATTTGCCTGAACTACTTACACTTTTACTACATTTCCCATTTTAACCACAAAAAGTTGTAACTTTCATTCTAACTTCGTAACTGGTCATTTTTTTCAATTCATTACGTAAGTGCCTAAGGACGAAACGTTAATATACATGGTTTAGATGTGTATGCAGCAACAAAAATTTAATTCAATACTGGCAAAAAAATGTAATCATAAAAAGTTGTGTTCAACTATGTTGAATGTATTTTCATAATCATAAGATAATTTTATTTGTAATTTGTTTAGTATTTATTTTATTATAGGTCTATTCATAATATTCCAATATTACTAAAAATGGAAGTCTGTATAAAATGCTCTTAAAAAATAACATAAAAGAAGAATTTCTGAACTACGAGAAGATAGAGCACTGAGAGCTACTGGTGTGTAAGACGTCTTACCTCCAATAGAAGATTTGGTTTATTGGAGGAATATCTCATCTGGAAGATTCCGAAATTTAAAAATATCCACCTTTGAGCGGTTCTAGCTTCTAGAATTATCCTTTTCCTCTCAAACATTTAGATATTACATTCATAAAAGTTGTATAGAAAAGATTCTAAACAATAAATTTGGCTATTGGCTTGTAAATTCGTAGAAAAATATTTATTAAAAAAATGTTTATTTTAAATATATTATATAGAACAACCTTTTTTTGAAACATATAGAATAGAATATACTTTATTCCAGAAAATATAATTAACAAAAATTGACGTCAGTACTGGTAGTAATTACTAGCCACAGTATCTAGTAAGCGTTGCTCGCTCAACTGAAAGTTGTACGTAATTGTATAATGATCAGTCGAATCTTAACAAGTACATCGTGCGGTTAATCTGCAGTGCGCACACCCCACAGTTAACATTTATCATAAACATAACATTTTTTAGTTATAAATTTGCTAATTAAAATCTTTTAATGTAAAACTGTACAAATTCTTAAACTAAAATTTGAAAATTGTTATCAATATTAATACAATTTAAAAGCTAAATTTTCAAATTATTCTAAATTTTTTTCTATTTTTAAACATTTTTATTTAAAAGGCAAAAGATTAAAACATTTTAGACCCAAATAAGGAAAAACCTTTATGAAAGTTGACTTATTTACCGTCGGTCTCATGAACAGCCCCAGTATGTCACCTCTTGTTCTTTGGTAAACTCTGTCGTTCCTATTTCCACTTTTCTCATAGAACATTTTTAATACTTTGAATAAAAATTATATTTTAGTGGTAATATTCTTAGATATTTATAAATAGGTAATACAGATTCATATCTTTTCCTTTTTGCAAATATTCTTACGAAGTGGTTTTGTGTTACATTCAACGGTTCTATGGTTATATTGTCAGCAGCTCACCAATTTTCCATACCATAATTCAATTTAGAATGAATTAGTGCAAAATAAAGTGTTCTCATTAATTTATCATCAATAAATTTCCTTAAAAAATAAAAACTTCTGATATTTCTTCTTAAACCTACTTGAATGCTGTTTACATGAGGTTTCCAGCTCAGTTTTTTATAAATGTTTATTCCTAAATATTTAATTTGTTCAACTTTATCGATAGTTTCACAATTGCAGTTTTAAATGGCTTGACAATATAATCTATGAAATTTTAGTACATTATTGAATTGGTATCCTTTTAAGTCAAAATTTATAAGCTTAGTCTGAGGCATTAAAGACCATCTGTTGTTTTCACACCATTTCCTGACTTTTATAAAATATTCTCTAATATTATTACAGGTTTTATCCCATTGTTTTTCAGAATATCTAATCACAATATCATCAGAAAACCCTATGATTTTTCCATTTAATGGTAATCTCAGCAAGTCATTTATGAAAATTAGAAATAACATTGGACCAAGAACCGAGCTTTGGGGGACTCCTATATTAACAATCTTCGCGTCACTGAATTCATTTTATATTTTAACTTTCTGTTCTCGATTTTCAAGGTAGGTACATATATTATGCGTGCACGCCCGATGTAGCGTATAAAAATGTCTGGTATACTGTTTATTTAAAATTTACAGACTCAGTTTTAGTTTTATATCGATCGTTCACGAAGGCCGAAAACGTACTGTACTAAATCAGGTAAATTTTAATTAAATGTTACCAGATTATGAACTCAACGTAAAACTATCATTTTAACAACTGCATTTTCTCCAAATTTTATATTAAATAATAGACTAAATTTAAGTATTTCTTTTTCTTTATTAAATTTAACGTTATATTTAGACGCTTTTAACACAAAATTAACTCAAACTTCTTATTTTTCAGTGAAAAATCAGCCATGAAAAACTTGACAGGGTATGAAGGGATATTAAAAATTTAACGATGTGTAAAACTAACAAATCAGTAGCATGAAGTTTATGGTTCACTAACAAGGAATAATGACCACTCAATTCCTCCGCCAGTTGCTGTTATAACCCAAGTCATGTAACAGGGTACTTAAATAGGGACTAAAGTCTTCATAACGTTAATTTATATAAACACGTAAAAATGTGTTTATATTAACACAGTAGCAATTTTTGTACTTTGCATGTTTTATATGAGCTAAACAAAACATACTGACAGGACATTAGCTGTAAAAATAACTAATAAACTGTGTGTTTACAGACCAACCTGTAGGATAATATCCATAAAAGAAATTAAGTTAGTAACTCTATACATCAGCGATACGGGATAGTTCTGTAGATTTATACTCCTGTCCCGTGAAATGAATAATTATTTCCATAAAATACTCTTTACACTTTGATTTTATAGAACTTTTCAAACACAAGGAATATAATTACACGAAATGAAACAGAGAGTTTCATTTTTATATAATGTTCGCTTCAGGGTCCAGAACCTAAATACAAATGAATTTTTAATGATAACTTATCATAGTGAAATGTTGAAACTCTCGGTCGTGAAAAAGGTTTCGCTGAAATTGCATAAAAACATTCAAACACAGCTAATTTCAATAGGCAAAATGTTTAACTAAATCGAATATTAAAATATCTTATGAGATGATTTGAAAAGTTTTTTACATATTTATTTAGCATATATACTATAGGCAGACCGATAAGGCCAATGTAATAATGTTTGTTGACGCTCAGCCTAATCCCAGAAAGTGACATGCACTGCATTGACCTCGGTGTTTCATGCTTTGTTTTAAGTTTATAGATAAATAATATCTATCTATATATATAGTATATAGTACTATATAGTATTATATATAGTATACATTAATTGTATAAGTGGCAATAGCTTTATTTTAATTTCAATAAACATTGAATCACAAAAAGGACTTGCTCCGCCGGGAATTGAAACCGGATCTCTCACTTGCCGGGTGAATGTGCTACTATTACACCAGAGAGCTCTTACTTTTTTCGACTCAATTATTTTGTATTTGGCCGTATCTGTCACATATGAGTTTAAATAAGCAAAATAATGTAAATAAAAGTCGTTTGACAGGTATTTGGTCTTCCGATCATATGTTAGTAGTCATATATACACATAAGTATATATATATATATATATATATATATATATATATATATATATATATATATATATATACATATACTATAACTATGCAAATACAAGATGCTTCCAAACTTTAGGAACTAATAATGGTTATATAGACTAGGACACACTATAGGTCAAAAAGGTTTTGATATGCGGTTTCAACTAGTCAGATTTGAGCTTGCAGGAGTTAATACATACAGAAGCTCCCATTACAGTTCCGGACAGAGAGATAAAAAAACCTTCCATTATATAGAAGTTCCAAGAGGCTAAGTGCTTCTGGAGCCTGGCAGCTTCCAAATAATATAAACTCTTTGTAATTGAAAATGTTCACTCTGGAAACTAAAACAGCTTTAAAGCTTAAGTGATCTGGAGGTTCCAGACGTCAGTGCTTACCCAAGGTCGGAGTCTCTCAAAACCTGATCGGTATTAAAAAACTGGAACCCCGAGTGTAAGTGTGATTAAAATAGCAAAAAATGTGATTCTGAGGCAGTCACGTTATTAGAGGTCTGTTAACCCTTTATTTAGGATTACTGAATTTTCTACAGGCCAGAAACGATGGCTAAAACGTAATAGTGGTTATAGACGCTGACCGCTCTCTTGATAAAATACGAAGTATTACCTGGTAAAAATGTTGAACGACGTTCATCTTTACTTTGTAAACTAAACAAATTTCCTTTCAACTGATGTTTAAGAGGATTACCTATCCATTGAAAGAGTCATATTAGCAGATGTTCATTTTTATTGCTCCCTAACGCCAGTGTGGTGTCTCATAGATTGTTTACTTACTGTATTATTAACCAAGTCTATAGTTTATGATTATTTGTGTTTTGAATAGTGTTTTAAATTGTATGTAATAAATAATGGAAAATGTTGACTTTATATCTACATTGAACACATTTAAAGTAGCTTCCTAATATACCTATTAAGATTTTACTAACTTTATCGTAACAATAACTAAATGTCTTTTACCCAGTTACATACATAAATATTGAAACAATATAAATAAAAATGATAAAATAAAATTGCTTTTAGCTTTTGGTCACAATATAGACTAGCGGGTTAAATTATACCTTCGGTGGTGCCCCACGCTGATAGCGGCAAACGAAAACATCCCTCTAAGGTCTAATAACGGTTGGCTTTGGCCATTACTGCTATCATATTGAAAAAGAAAACGTACAGCTGTTCATCTAACAATAAATTAATACTATCTTGAAAGAAAACTAGTTCAAAGCTAGTTCTAAGGTTCATTATTTGTCATTTTCATCCTCTAAAACTATATATATTTTGTTCATGAGGACGACTGCAATAGATTAATAATGCGAATCGCATTACCGGCTTGGATAAAATTCAATTTTCTAGTAAGGAAACAAAGTTTAACCAAATTTTCTACAAACGAATGAATAATTTCAAAACTAACATTAGTTTCATAAAAGAGAAAAATTGAACTACCCATAAAGTCCTACTTTTGTATGCACTTACAACCTAACTTTTAATTTACAATCACATAAAAATAAGCATTCCTGATTAAAAAACAACACGATTATGTGAAGAACTCGTACAATTATATCATTCTGAAAAAGAAACATGATGATCAAATTTATTTAATACACAATAAACACCTAATATTTAACCGCTCACGTAATCCACACTCAAACGCTGTATGAACAAGGCGTGATACTTGAGTAATAAACGCTACTGTTATCCAAAAGGCATTAAATGTTACTGTACGGGTAGGTTGATGGTACTGTATTAAGCTGTTTCAAACACAAAACAATGAGATAACGAATCGACCGCAGATAACGCTGAAAATTAAAGATAACTTTCCCCCTAAAACCATTCATAGCTTTATTGAGGAGGACGAGCCGAATACGTTAATATTGATGAAACTCATTATTAGATGATAGACAAGATTGGGAACTCCAGCCGTAAATTTCAGTGAGATACATTGTTCAGTTCTAAAATATGAGATTTTCTATAATGAATACTATTTTAAGTACTTCATGGTAGTTACTTGATGTACAATTCACTATTAACTTTTAGTATAATATGGATATCAAGCATAAAACAAACCTTAATTAAAACAATATTATAAGTGATTTTAATTGGAATTTTTTTCAAAAGTTTACTATTGTAAGTGTAGATATTTTATGGCTGGCGTTGAAAAAAACCTTGTAAGAAGAATCTTACAAATTAAAAAGTAACGAGCTTACTTGCAAATGATGAAGTTTATTACGTTACTAAAAGTGTTTAAAGATTTCATAGAGGTTTTTGAAACAGTTTCTCAACGAAACAGCTACTTCGTTACTGCAATCGTTGCTGCAATATACTAACAATAAAAAAAAACAAAGCTGAGCAGGAGTTCTAACTTTCACTTAGAATATAAGAGAAAGTTATTGTGTCACTAATGGCTGTTGCTTGTTGTGGCGGCTCTGTGCTCACTTAGATGTAATAGTTTCGTATTTACAGAACTTTACTTGACCCTTTTCATATTAATAAAAGCAATACTGTTCCTACCATTTTGGGAAGGAGAACACAGGATGCATTCGTTTTAAAATAAATATTTTAGAACTTTCAAATTTTTTATAAAAAGACGAAGAAAGAGGTTTAATAACATGTTTTTCTTTGTACTATTATACATAAATAATTATACAAAATAAACATAACTTAAATGGAATTTGTCCAAGTCTGCTATATATATATATATATATATATATATATATCTTTATATATATATTTCTTGTGTGCGTGTGTATGGTCCTAAACTCCTACTAAACGGGTGGACCGATTTTAATGAAACTTTTTGTGTGTCTTCAGTTGGATCCGAGAATGGTTTAGATTCATAATTCGGTCCAATTTTAATAGTTTATTTAATTAATTTTTTAATAATAATTGTTGTTGATGGTGGAGTATTTTTACATTGGATCCGCCAGACTGCGCCACGATACGTAATACAAAGTGAACTGTTACTTAACAACTGTTAATACTTTCAGCTGAAGTTCATCATAGAGGCAGAAATATTTGTTTACATTTAACATTTAGACAATTGTTATTGTAAAGTGCTTGATTAGTAGTGTAATACAGATTGCAAAGATGAAGTTTCACCAATTTGTTCTATATAAACATTATAATATTACAACACAGCCAAAATGTTTTTCTATTTTAATTCCAGGTTGTCTTAAACAGTCGACAGTAGTTGGTGTTGCTATCAAATTTGAGTGTTGTTTTGTAACATTCTGTAATTATTGTGTGAGTGCTAATTGTTATAATACATTAATATAGATTGAAGATGTTTGAAGTGCATAAAAAACTATAGTTATTTATTAAAGTTATTGAACTCATTTTGCAAATTTATTGAAGTGAGAATATTGGTTGCATACCTCAAATAAACCTAAGTAGCATACAAATCAAAAGGTTATGTTTCTATGTGTGTGAATATTGTTAACAGTTTAGATAATCATGTTTTAAACTAATTGGATTTGAAATAATTTGTTGTAATTTACATTTTTTAATCTGCAGTCAGAATTGGTCACATAAGTTCAAATTAAGTAGCATACAAATCACATGTCTGAATAACTACTTATTGTTAATAGTGCAGGAATTGGTTTTTAAATTAAATTCTGTTGGCCAGTTGCGATACTGTACTGTAATTTTAAATAATTATAATGAAATTCGGTAGTTTAGATAGGCTAATCAGGAATATCAATAGAGGTTATCCAGATTATAAAATTGGTAGTTTTAGTAAAATACACTTTTAACTGAAATTCGTAAATATTAAGTGTGCAGCGATTGATCAGTAAATTTTTTTGTTTATAAATAAAATTGTTTTTTTATCGTGGTATGTTTTAAAATTGGATCCAGCAGAATGCGCTACGATCGCAGTTTCAAATGTTTTTCTATTTTAATTCCAGGTTTTCCCAACAGTTTGTGCTGCTATCAAATTTGTGTGTTGTTTTGTATCATCGTGTAATTATTGTAAGTGAGTGCTAATTGTAATATTACATTAATAGAGAATCACATGTGTCAATAACTATTGTTAATAATGTAGGAATTGGTTTAAATTAAATTCTGTTGGCCAGTTTCGATACTATACTGTAATTTTAAAAACTATAATGTAATTCAGTAGTTTAGATAGACTAATCAGAAATATCAATAAGTTGATTGTGATGGTGGTCGCTTATTATACTTCAGCCTTTAAATAATTATAATCTAATTCGGATCGTCATTTTAGTAGTTTAGATAGGCTATTCATAAATATCAATAATTCGATTTAGATGATGGCCCGCTTATTATACTTCAGCCTTTAAGTAACTATAATCTAATTCGGATCGTCATTTTAGTAGTTTAGATAAGCTATTTCAGATATATCAATTAATTCGATTGTGGTGGTGGCCACTTATTGTACTTCAGACCTATAGGGAATACTTAATTAGTATATTATATAGATAAATTAAATTCTGTTGGCCAGTTCCGATACTATACTGTAATTTTAAATAATTATAATGTAATTCGGTTAGTTTAGATAGATTAATCAGAAATATCATTAATTCGATTGTGATGGCCACTTATTGTACTTCAGACCTATTAGGGAATACTTATTTAGTATTTTAGATACAGTAATCTACGTTGTTATACATTTTTATCCAGAAGTTTCTTAATTAAAATTACATATTCAATAAGTTACTCATATTCATTGTGTACTATTATACAGAATTTTATTTTTACAGAAAAATGCCCACGTCTTCGTGGAAGAGGACGAATAGTTATTCAATTATGTGATTTATATGCTACTTAATTTGAACTTATGTGACCAAACTGTTAACAATAGTTATTCACACATAGAAACACAACCTTTTGATTTGTGTGCTACTTAGGTTATGCGACCAATATACTCACTTCGTTCCATAAATTTTCAAAATTAGTTCAATAACTTCAATAAATAACTATAGTTTTTTATGTACTTCAAACATCTTCAATCTCTATTAATGTGATATTACAATTAGTACTCACACAATAATTACACGATGTTACAAAACAACACACATATTTGATAGCAGCACAAACTGTCAGGAAAACCTGGAATTAAAATAGAAAACATTTGAAACTGTGATCGTAGCGCATTCTGCTGGATACAATGTAAAACATTTCCAAGATGGTCCACCCATTTAGAGGAGTTCAGCTCCATACACATGCACACAAGAAATATAAATATAAAGATAATGAAATTCGGTAGTTTAGATAGTCTAATTACAAATATCAATAATTTGATTGCGATGTTGGCCGCTTATTACAATTCAGCCTTTAAATAACTATAATCTCATTCAGTTCGTCATTTTAGTAGTTTAGATAGGCTATTCAGAAATATCTATAATTCGATTGTGATGGTGGCCACTTATTATACTTCAGGCCCTATACGGAATACTTATTTAGTATTATAGATAAATTAAATTCTGTTGGCCAGTTCCGATACTATACTGTAATTTTAAATAACTATAATGAAATTCGGGTAGTTTAGATAGACTATTCAGAAATATCAATAATTCGATTGTGATGGTGGCCGCTTATTATACTTCAGTCTTTACATAACTATAATCTAATTCGGATAGTAGTTATATAGGCTATTCAGAAATATCAATAATTCGATTGTGATGGAGGTCACTTATTATACTATAGCCCTATTGGAAAAATCATCTAATTTGTTTGTGTATACTCCTGAAAGATTAACAAAAAATATTGTACATTCAATGGCATTACGATAAATTAAGTTGTAAATTGAAAAAACTATACCTGTTATAAATAGTTTGTTTCAACTTTTTTACCTTCAGATTAAGTAAGTTTTCATTTAAAAACATCCTCTACATTTTCACACCACTCATGTTATACTCACACACTATCGGTTGGTCGAAGTGTGATTAAATGTACATGTGATGAAGTTAGATATTGTACATAACTTTTTAATAGAAATGTTTATCAAAACAGCCCAGATTGTTAGAGATTAATCAAAGTTTAAAATTTTCGAATTAAAGACGTGTGTACAGGACAACGTCTGTCGGGTCTGCTAGTATATATATATATATATATTACAAACTTAGTACAAAAAATATTAATCTGCAATTAGAAAAACTGTCGGTAAACGTGTAGTGAACGCTAAAAAAGTTCAACTATAAAAACATCCTACACAATTTGAGACGGAATTAGTATAGAAAATTTATAAAATACATAAAGTTTTTAGAACTATAAGACAACGTAATATATCAAATGAGGTGTCTGTATCAAGGTATCATCAATCATATGGAAGTGATTGAAAACTCACAGTTATGAAGTTTGCATGTCAGCGATTCGTGACAGTTCTTTTAAGTGATCTTCAACGGTTCACGATTTGTTGCGATGAGTTTGCATTGCTTCTATGCTGATCTTGGTCTGTTACAACAGTATATTTAGTGTATGTTTCCAAACAGAGTTTGACTTAATTACACATATTTATAGACATTTAAACACTAAACAATAAAATATATTTCAAAATAAGTATATCTAAAATAATATTTCTTTAATTACAGCTATATATTCCACATTCCACGAAACTGTTTAAAATAATGAATTAATAGTTACAGCTTGTTTTTGTAGAGAAGAAGCTCTACATATATGTAAAGTGGATAGTTTAATTCATGTAATGCATTATGTGTTCAAAGGTAACAGATTTGAAACTAGGAATGACAGTAAGTTGTAGTTAGTAATAACAAGTGATTGGTACTGAGTTTACGGGTCATTTAATCACACAACTGTGTGGAACACGAAGTTACAGAGAATTATAATCGCACTATTTTACAACAGAGACAGTGAACTATAAAATACCATTGAAACTTTTCCGATAACTAATGGAATCACACAAAAGTGCAATGTTTATTGTCCCGATTCAGTATTCTTCACATTAAATTGCGTAGAAATATTTGGTTGTGAAATAAATCTTTAAATCCGGATTGCTTGTACATTATAACGTTATGTTGTATATTGCAGTGAAATCATAAATAATAAAATACAGTTATTCTATCTTAACTGTAAGTTTACATCTCAATTACGATCCTATCATAATTTTAGGTAGATAGTTTGGATTTTGTCATAAAAGTAAACCGTTTTGATTAAATTATGTAAGTATATAAAAAGTTTAACTATCTTGTATAATGTTTTCCATTTAATGCAATTATATGATAGTTTGCCTATGTAATTATTTGGCCTTGTAACTATATGTGTAGATGTAAATTCCAAAAAGTGAGCTATACATTTTGGGACAAAATAAATTCTTACACCTTGCATGTCTAGATATGTCACTTATGTCAGTATTGGGATCGGTGGTTAGATTGCACTAGTGTTTGTCTGTACTTATTACATGGTAGTTCTTAGGTCTGGCCATAGGATCGAGCTATTTTCTAGTGAGACCTTAATGGTTTATGCTTTTTCGATCTGTCAATTTTGATCTTTAGTAGTTCCCACCACGAACTACTAATTTTCTACCCCTGTAAGACGCTCTTGGCATTTGAATATTGGTTAAGTCTACAATCACATGGATTTTGAGAAAGCTAGCTTCCGAACTGTGTGATGGTATTTCATAGTCAGTGTGTGTGTATACGTGTTTCTAAATTTGTTAGTCCGCATTCCAAGATTAAACATTATATAATATTTTTAATCTAAACCAGGATTACGGATATTTTAATTTATAATTAGGTTAAACAGTTCTAAATTGTTCATTCGTAATCAATATTACAAGAGATCTCAAGAGACTTTCTCCCTCAAGGAATAAAATTTCGTGTATTAAAGTGACAAAATAATGGAAACTGAAGTCCTCAAATATAATTTTGCCTCGGATTATTGCTAACAATTCCGTTTCTCTGGGTTTATCTCATCTCAGTATCCAAGTTAACTTTACATTGTTGCTGATTCATTTCAGGTTAACTACATTTCATCGAGATTTCATTTCACTTTCCCTTATATGTATGTTGAGATTACTTAAATTTTACTTTTTGTAAATACGAAGTGATGATTGTATATTCAAATAATTTAGTTTAACATTATTTTTACTTTCTTTTTGGAACTGCCTTACTATCAATTAAATTAAGATTTTTTACAAATACAAATGATCTGAGATATGTATTCATTTGAATATCATGGTATATGTTGTATACAAACAAATACGAGTGATCATAAATAAATTACGTAAAAATACGAAGTCATTGTTTAAACATTTATAGGTAGAAGTTTTAGGTTGTATACTGCATTATTTGACCTGACTAATTTAATGCCACTTCCGACACATTTCGAATAAGGGTAAATTTCATGTGGCATTGTTGAATGGAGTATCTAACTGGAGTATCCTTAATTTTTTAGGATTTTTCTACAAAGTTTGTGCGATAGAGAAATCTTTAACTGTAAAATTTTGAAACTTTATTATTTTGAAGACTTATATCATATCCTATTATTATTATTATTATTACTATTATATTATTATTAGCAATTATTATTACATTGCTGGTTATTTCATATAAATATTTGTTTACACTTTATTTTTTTACTACAGCTTTATTATAATCATCGTTAAAAACAATACTATTAAATAAATTATAATCATATTATTTTTAATAATTCAATAATTTATTCTACGTATTTGGAAATAAAAGAGAAATAATAATTGACGGACTAGTAATGAAGGAACACTGCACTGCAACTTTTAATTGGATGGGTTTTGGTTACAATCTCGTCCATTGCATACTAAATATACTCATGGGAATAGAAACTGTAGCAACCCTATTCACTGGAGTTGTTGTTATTTTCTAAATACTTGTCCCATATTGAAACATTGTGATATATTAAATATTTCCTGAGAACAACTGTTAGTTTGTGGACCCAAGAATTAATGTAATTATTATTGCAGTTCTACATTGCCTAATATTTGAAACACAACTGTTCTTTTTCAAAGGTTTGTTTGTTTAAAAATTTGGGATAGTGTGAAATTTACAATATTTTTTTATAATTCCTCTTACAATGACTTAAATTTCTCATTTAAAAAATACGAACGGCCACTATCATGAAAATGTTTAATGAGTATTTTATTTGCATATTCAATTCCGTTATCAACAGTAGTTTTAATTTTATGAAACTCCCGGTAATTTTTGCGGTAGTTACTACAGTTAAAATATTCATAAGCCCACGTTATATTGTTAAACCCAAGTACATAACAATATTTCTTACCTTACGGCATCAGGGTGATTGTAATAGACAATAATTCTATTTTATATTCCTACTTAGGCAATTTTTAGCAATAACAACTAGTATTCAATTAATAATCACCTCTATATGCACAGTAATTTGATGGTAAATAACCCATAAGATATTGTGCTTAAATATCGCAGACAATTAGATATTCAACAAAAAATAAATTTAACTTCTATTGCAGATTCTTTTATCATGTTTAAAATAAGGTAACAAAACATTTCAACGAACGCACGTTATATCAGATTGTCAGAAACAAACATTATACTGAAGCTTTCGTGAAGAATTAGTTGTAGAATATCGTGAACTATTAACTGAGATGCCTGTACAGAACAATGAAGGACAGTGAGTAGTATGGACAATGATCGAAAATTAGCATTAGTGGAGTTAGCACGTTCAGCAATGCATAACCGCACTCGTAAGTGAAAAGTTGCCGATTCAGTGTTGGTTCTAATCAGGTTGTAATGCTTTCCCCGTGTTGGTTCTGGTAATCATGTATTAGGTGTATAATTTCAGATGCTGCTTTTCTCAGTGGTTTAAACTGTATAAGAAAAATATAATGTGAGAACAAACATCATTAAATTTTAACCCTTTTCGTACCCTCCCATTTACACCTACACTATAATTATGGTGTCTGTCGGTCGATTGTTTTCTTAAGCAAACATTTTCCATTAATTACGAGATAACCCTAACTTTTATAATTATTAAATGAACATTAGCTCTCGGATCCTAGACTGTAAACACTAATTGACCCCTTAACTGCCAATCGCTAGTCTTAGTACAGCTCACTGAAAGCTACGTTAATATAGCAGGTTAAATTAATTAAATTGATAGTTTAACACCATTAAGCTCAATATTCATAGTATACATATGAAACTTCTTGCACAACTTCAAGTTTATAGGTCTTTTCGTATTCGAGTTATCGTTTGGACTGACAGACAGACAGAACAAGGTATTCTTTAGTCTCTTGAGACAAAGTCCCAATGTATATCTATGGTGGTTTTAAAAAGGCTCACTTAAGAGCAGGTTAGCAGTACACCACATTACGTCTGCCGTGCTATTATAGTTCGCTGACGTGCTGCAATCCTTCAAGACTATAACCTATTTCATTCTGATAGGCTACATTTGTTGCTATACAGCATTTAAACACAGATTTTTTACATATTTATATCCTTAAAATTGTTTTGTTGTCATCATGGTTAATCATAAGACCATAATGAATGTTTCGCTTATTCTTAGCCAAATTCCTTAGAGAACATGGCCCATCATCAAACTCTGTATTTTATATATAGAAATAACAATTCATGTTATAAGTCAGTTCAATCTCAAAACGTCGTGCGTACACACGGGCATACAGACAGACCGAAATAAAAATTCTCCAAACCTTCCAGAGATAAAGACTCAATCACCCAATAAATTCCTATACATTTTATCTGAATCGTCTTTGTGCACACCAAACTTTATTGGAAAGGTGTTTCCGCATAATCATCACATTCCAAGTGATAAATCTTCAAATTGCGGTGAAAAGTCTTCTCTAATTTTAAGAATTTATAATTCTAAACTCATTAAATATTGCGAATTATTCTAATATTATTTTCATAGTTGTAATTTTTCGAATGAATTCGTATTCTTTATTACAATGCGCTATCAAAGTTGCATCGTATTACGAAACCAATATTTGTTCGAACTTTTAAATAAGTAATCAATAATTAATAAACTGAGTGAAGCAATTCGGGTCTTTTTCGTTTAAGGGCCAGCACCTTACAAACATACTATACTTGACTGACAGTGCATTTAATCGTTTTGTTGGTGTTATTAGTTCGTAGGTCAGTAGTCCAGGTACTATTTCGGGTCTTTTTCGTTTAAGGGCCAGCACAAAAGACCCTAGCTTGCCTATTCAAAACTCAGATCACGCGATGCTTGCCCGCTGCGCAGCGCTTAGCGCTGCTTGCTCTTTTAGAAAAAAAAATAACTCGAGCTTGCAAAGTCCAAGCCCGGATCAACTCACCACGCTTTATTGAACCCAAAACTCAGACAGAACTAACGCAGGTTTCATTACGGGCAAAAGATAAGCGGCGCGCGTTTATCACTGATAATATAAGACGAGTTTGTATTAGAAATAGTGGGTCTTTTTCGTTTCTCCCAGCACAAAAGACCCTAGCTTGCCTATTCAAAACTCAGATCACGCGATGCTTGCCAGCTGCGCAGGCAGCGCTTTGCGCTGCTTGCTCTTTTAGAAAAAAAAAAAAAATAACTCGAGCTTGCAAAGTCCAAGCCCAGATCAGCTCACCACGCTTTATTGAACCCAAAACCCAGACAGAACTAACGCAGGTTTCATTACGGGCAAAAGATAAGCGGCGCGCGTTTATAACTGATAATATAAGACGATTTTATACTAGAAATAGTACCTGGACTACTGCCCTACGAACTAATAACACAAAAAAACGATTAAATGCACTGTCAGTCATGTATAGTATGTTTGTAAGGTGCTGGCCCTTAAACGAAAAAGACCCAGCAATTCTAATAATACTTACGTGATAAACCTTAGCAGTTTCAAATAAACTCATTTAAATTCCACTTTACTTGTGATTTAATCAGAAATGGCCTGGTGATTATGGCTTTCTATGCAGGTCTTTACGTGCTTTACAGATCTGACGATCCACCTACACGTAGAACACTGAGAATATTTCTTTTCATCCTCTCTCGTGAATTCCAATTATAAAAGCAGTTTACTTTGGACAAGCACCTTTGTAAGCAAACCTAAAGGGCCTACGCTTTCTGCTTGTTTTCATTCCCTTAACTTACTTCCATGAGTAATTATCCATCCCTCCACAATAATAAAGACGTGATCACTCAACAAACACTCAAGTTGGACTAAATATACTAGAGAAGCGTTTCGAATTATTTATGGTTTATAATCAATTATTTTGCTTGAAAATTAGTGAACTGGAAATACTTTATTTCTGCCTGTTTTTCTGTCAGCACAATGCGTGGAAACTTACCTATAGATTCTACTAAATTCGACATGACCATTTATTTTTCAATAGGCAACATTAAGATCGATGATGGCCCATGTCACTCCATGAGATTTGGCAAAGCATTTTAACATTAGTCTTGTAAATAACCATGATGGGAATAGAAATTTGCAGATAAATACATTTGTAAACGAACTGAGTACAATCATCTGACATTTTAAATTTAACGTAGAAAAGCGTTTAGAAATATGCATTCAACACCTGGCGTGTGGCGTGTAAGTATTACGAAAAACTATTCATGGACTGTTATGTAGTAGAAAATACACTTTACCAATTTATATGTATTTCTTATATATTCAATCACCCGTCTCTTTCCGCCTTAATCCTAAAGTTTGCCAAAAACCTAATTATAAAAAATGCAATTTTTTATTGTATTTATGCAGATATAGAAAATTCAGACTATTAAGGTTTAACTTAGAAGTCAAGGAATAACAATTCCTGAAATTTTAGTTTAATCTGTCTCTAACTGTTATTTATTGAAAAAGAAAATATAATGTGCCTAACAATATTGTGTCATCATCAACGGCAAAACGAAAGTGCAGATTTCAAGCTCGGGGTAACTGTGGGAAACTGCCAAGAGTGTCCTCTAAATACAAGTATTTATTCAGCACAGTTATAATAATTTTTTTCTAAATATATACATTTCATACGTAACTTTTGTAGATTTTAAAATAAAATTCTAATTTAATTAAGAATTATTTATAGTTATTGTATTATTTGGTTTGTTTGGTTTTTGGTACTTATTTGCAAACATGATTTCTTTATATAAATATCAACTTTATAATGTTAAATATGGTAACAGTTTTGGAAAATAAATAATAAAATTCCTCAACCTCCTCACCACTTAGATCTATATCCATTTGGATTTACAGCAACCAAAACAAACAAATTGAATATAAAATTAGATTTTTCAAATACTCTGTGTTATCATATCAAACGCATATCATATATTATTTGTTTTATAGTAGATTGATTTAATAATCTCGAGTGACATTATTTCCCAAATTCAACATAGACTCACAAAAAAGTGGTTTTGCGTCAAAATAGGTTTGTTGTTCTCAAATGAAGATATAAGGCCGCCATGCTAGACTACGTTGTATTGAGGCTGACTAATTCGACTCGAGCTATAATTGGTTTTCTTGTAATCATTCATTCATTCAATATATTTCGATTACGTTAATATACACTGTGATATACTAATAAAAGTTAGTTAGAAATGGGAGTTGTGAAACTGACTCTTTTCGGAGTATTGTTATTTCTAACTATTCATTTGAATGAAAACAATACCAGAGCAATATTGAGTATTTAAAACACATGGAATAAAGTAATTAACCTCTAATTGTTTCTTGGATTTATTGTTGTGACTATTTTATTTATTTAACAATTCTGAAAAAGTTGGCATGTTCACTTAATGAATTTTCCAGCGAGTTAAATAACGATAAAGCTGGTTTAAAGTGTAATAAGAGCTGGCTGTGTAATTCACTGATGACCCTCATCATTATGGCAGTCTCTTTTTGTTGTGTATCATATTAAATAGAATGAAATTTTACTGAATAGAAAGGTCAATCTGTTTTTTAGTGTTCCTGTGCCTATTTTCAAAGTCTATTCATCTTATTATTGGAGGTAGAGTTGCTACTGTACAAGTCGGACAGGACTTGTAGTCGATGCAACGGTACAGTGATTATTTGAACAAGTACTTACTATTCGTACCTTAAAAATCTAGTGTTTAAAGAAAAATGATAGGCTCGAGCACAGATCCCTCAGCAAGAACGTGGATTGCCAGTACGAGTGAGGGATTCCGTTTTTTAACGTACATTTACCTCTTGTTAGTGACGTGTAATATACCTAACTTTAATTTTTAAGGAGTCACCTCAAGTAGTTAGTGCTCTGTAGTCTCCATGTTTATTAAAATTATGTGTTATGTGACATTTTATCTTACTCTTTGTGGTAAAATATTTAAAAATATTTACTTAAGTAACAGAACATTAACAGTATGGCAAAGATTAGAATGGTGTAATTAGGAATGTATTCAACTATAGGTGTTGAATTGTTATAATTGAAAACCAATACGCATCAGTTCTTGAAAATATTGATGATTTCTTAAAAATTTACACTAAGGACAATTACCATGAGAAGAGATACACTGATAAAATATTTAACGTTATTTAATAAGATTAATTTTTTGTGTATTTGCTTTAGATTACCTTTTCAACATACTTCAAAAATTTGGTAATGTTATTTTCCCTTCAGGGTATTATAAATTCAAATATGCTGTGATAATATCAAGGAAAATTTATTCAAACTGGTTTAGTTCATTTATACAAACATTTTTAATATTATTATATTTATGTTCTGCAAAAGAAGCTCCAGATCATATTGATTTTAATAGCCTTTGAGCTTTGAAATATGGGAGTATTGTTTATATGAATAAATCAAATGTCCTTTATTTTCAGAGGTGGAGTTAAGACTTAAGAGTAGAGCCTACACTCTATCACTCCAATCAAGATTGATTGTGCACTCTAATTAAGATCAACAATTTAAAATAAAGAATATATATATATATACGTTTATATATTAAACATAAATAATTTTACTCGGTCTGAAATAACTTCGGGTCTGTGTTGTCGCTTACAGTCAACACCATTCCGGGAAAAGTTGTAGGCACTCGGTTAGTTCCTCAGTTCCTTCCTTAAACCAAGATAGCGCTCCTGGCTGTGTTTTGAAATTGCAAATGTAGCTGTCATTTCATGTCTTGGGGTAAGCACAACTTTAATTCAAATTTGTACTTTCAGCCGTTTTTAGTAGGCCTACGATATGCATGGTTATTTAGTTTGGTTGTACCTCTATTGACTTTAAGGATATTTTACATTCAGTGTACCACTTAAATTTATTGCTAAGTAAATCTTTATAAAATATTTAATTCCTTTACCAAATGAAAATTAAAAACTTAGAAATAATACTAATATCTATATTAATATACTCTAATTTTTTTCTAGTGAAACATTTTAAAAGGACCTATACAGTACGTAGAAGTATATTCTTGAGTCCTCTGAAAACACAATTAGGGTTGAAAATTCGACTACTAGAGTGTTTCTATGACCTCAAACACAAATATTGACCAAGTGTAACATCTGTGGCTAGAGGTCCATTGTGACATAACTATACACAAAGTGCGAGTAACTGTTGCAGAGACACTGGCATGGGTAACAGTGACAAGTGACATATGGTCGTACAACTGTTTGTTGGCAGCTTGTGAGGTCGATTAATATGTGAATTCCTTTTCATACTGTTATCAGAATATCAATCAAGTAAATAATAGTTGTTGAATGAGGAAGTGGAAAATTTGTTGCATTTAAGTGTAGAGTGACTCTGAAAGGCCTTGGTCAGTGTGATTGATGGAAATGCTAATGTGACTTGTACCATTCTAAAGACTCTTTGATAGCTTCACGAACCTTTTGAAAATATTCATTTTAAGGATTATGTGTATCCAAACTTCCATAAATTCATACTTGTTCTTGAAGTTTTAGTTTCCAAGACAGTTTCCATTAAAAAATCTAAGCCTATACAAGAAAAAAGGGATTTGAAATTGTATACGAAGACATAAGTAATGGTATATACTTTTCATAAACACGAGATATTCTAACTTAAGTAATCAAATTCACTTACTAACTGTTGTATGCTATAAAAACGTGTTTCTGATGTATAAATACATGTAGATACTTTACAATTTCTTAAACAAACATATGGAAGAAAAGTCAACAAGTTTTAAGACACTTAACATCAAGTCATGGGCTATTGTAGACTATTCATTGTTGAGTGAGTAACATTCTTACTAATCACAGTCTTACTATTTTACTCCTTCATAATATTATTTTATGAAAAGCCTATAAAAAATGAACTTGATCGATTTATGTTTTTATCATAACAAAAAAATTCATTATATAGCACCAAAGATCATATAGGCAGTCAAACACAACATACGAGTACGCGTACAGGCCTCGTTGAGGTTTGATGGACAATTTCAAGTCTAAAGGTAGTTACTGACATATACAATCAGAGAAAACCGTACGGAAAATAAATGTTTACCTTCCCCGGCAAACAAAGATAAATTGTGTTAGTGTCATGATTAATAGATTTAAACGACACAATTCCAAATTCTATAGTTAGACATGCATCGGCAGTTCATTCTTCACTGTGTAGAAATGAAGTTTCATGCACAATTTCACGTATACAGGTGAAATATTTCTTGAAATCTTTTGCCACATGATACATTCACATTGTTCATTGAATTGGAATTTTTTTCAGATTTAAATAGTTATAAGAAACATATTAACACCAAGTCACCGTAAAATAATAGTGTACGTGTAAGGTAAGTTGGGCTACATTTGTTTATATGTCACATGTTAAAATATCTTATTAGAGTTCTAAATCTGTTTAAGAGAAATAGAACTTGGTACGAACCAATATAAAAAACATTGTTTTCTATGTAGGAATGTTTTATGTGCAATTTAAAGTATACGGTTGAAAGGCTTTTTGATACAAGTATTGTTTATTAACTTAGGTTTCATAGCAATATTCAAACAATAAAAGTTCTAGTGAAGTAGCGACAGTACTACAACCCAGGAATAAATTCTTGATTTTTAGTTATATAATTGAATGCAATCTAAAATTGCATTAAATTTTATCTTCTCCGTATTATTTCATACGAAAAAAGTAATAAAGTTTCATTTATTTGGAAACATTGTACCCTGTCAATTAATATTCTGCGTCATGGTATATTCTTTCACTCGCTTTAATAAATGGCACTTAGTTCTGCATAGATTTGAAATAAAGTTATATTATAATCCTGCATGAATGTATAAGTGAAGACTCTACTTACTTGTCTTGTGGTGGTCAAATGTATAATTTCTCTTATAAATAGCGTTTTCGTTGGGAAAATATAATTAAACTAGAAAAGCTTCTGGAATTATATTGCAAACTCTTAGCTATGATATAAAATAACACTTTTGACAATAATCTCTGCATTTGAAGTGTTAGCGAGTGACATTATTACTGTGTGAAAATTGCAATAATACACAAGTGTGGGTATCAGATGGACTTTATGACAATACCACTTTTATCTTGGCGTTATTTACGAAAATACCGTAAATATTATTGTTAACAAATTTTATTTACCAAAGGATGGATTGGTCACAATATTAGATTTTGCTTCTTCAGCCGGTTATATTTCACGAAACAACTCTGTAAAATTTTGCTTTTTCTCTCTCCTGTCAACCACAGCGCCGTCACCTGTCTACTCGCTTTATTTCTTCTAATGCGATTATATTGCTTCCGTTTCATTTCAAATATAGATAAATTATCGATTTAAGACTATTTTGCTGTAAGCTGTACATGAAGATGTAACAATATATAAACAACTAACTTATAATATCTTAACTTGTTGTTGAAAGAATAAATAAATAAGTAAATTTTCAAATCCTTATAATTAAAATTAACGTGTAGAGTCTTTCCATTAATAGTTTAGTAATAAAGAAAACGATTATTAATTTACTAGATTTAATATCATCTACCATTTATATTTACGTATTTTTTTTAAGTCACTTCGTAATACTATTGAATTAAAATGGTGGAAAAAACTATAAAGCACTACAAAATTAAATTTACTTTGTGTAATCCAGGATGGTACTAAGTTACAAATTTGACATCTTTTTCCGCAACACTTAAAACATGGTTTGTATTTTTAGGCTTAGCTATTTCACTGTTAATCAATTTTGCAGGGTATCCACTGTTGATTAATGAATTTAATAATATTCTTACATAATTTTGGAAGTCAGTGTCATCTGTACATAGATTCTTAGCTCTTAGAGCAAGACCCTTGGGTATAGATTTTTTTTATATATATTCTATACCAATATTTAAACATTTTTATTAATTAAAGCAATTAGAAAATATCTGTAACTGTGAAGTTACCAAAAGAAAGGATTTTGAGAACTCTTAAACTAGATTGTGGCTTTCTCTGCAAGTGTAATAATTTATTTACAATCCATCAAAACTTCCTTTGTAAGAAAAGCAGATAAATCTGATGATTTCTGAGTTGTCAAGTGATTTATAGATCACCCCGAACTCACCCTGATGTACCTGTGACATTGACAGATTTATGACTGACATGACAGATAGTCAAAATTCACTCTCCGTATTTCTGAATATTCACAAGGGTCCGTGTTTACAAAGAGGAATAAACACGAGTACAGCATTTGGCCCAGTAAGGGTGTTTCTGAGCATACTTTGCCAGCATATCTGAGGGAGATATTAAAACATATACGTGTTAACTTGAAATTTTTTTTTCCAAAACACTTACTTTTTCTTCTATTAAATAATTATGGTTTGAGTTCTCCTTTGAAAACTTTAATAAACTGTTATCAACCAACAGAGCTCTGCCCGTGTACTTTGTTTCATAATTTTATATAGATTTCATTATAAAGATGTAACTCAATTCAAGGTAGTAATTGAAAAATGCACTAACTTTGTGAAAGGAAAGGGCGATTCCTTTTTAAGCTTAATCTGCCCTTTATCATAACCCCCGGGCTTGTGTGAGAATCAAACCACAAAATTAAGGAATAGAGTGGATAGAGTAAAAAGTCAATAGTGTTGATAACAGTGCTGCAGTAACAGACAGGGTTTGAACTTGTTGAACTCTAAGATCCGAATTCCGGCTATCTTCAGCCCCATATTATTTTTATGTCATTAATAAATAAAAAATAATTAAATACTTACAAATAAGAATTAGGTTCAAATTGTAATGAGTTTCAGTGATTGTGTAAATGTTTAAAAAATTACCCGTTATAGATGTTATTTTAAACTATAACTGAGACTTATAGTTTAGTTACTTTAAAATATAACAGTGCTGTCATGTGTAATTGATAAAGTTTGTAAACATTATCCATTTAGATGTCAAACTTCAAGCGTACAAAACTTCTTTTAGAAGAAAAACGAAAATAGTTCCGAGTGGGTGGATTCGACATTGAGTGTTGCAAAGAAAAGTTTTTCTATATAACGGAAGCCCTATATGGCTCCACAATGGAACCAATTTCAACTCGTTGTATGTCAGGAAAATATTGAGGGATAAATGGACTAGTTTATTTTCAATAAATAATAACCAAACCTTAGGTTTCTATAATCAAGAACTATTAGATTTTATCAAACTTTAGTTTTCTAAAATACTATAGGGAAGAAAGAAGGGGTAGAGGAAGGAAAGTGATGAAGTGAATCCAAACTGCCCCTTTCAACTAAACAAGCTTCCCCAAACAGAATAAAAAAAATTTGTACAGATTGTTTAGCCATTTTCAACTACTAAAAATACTTTCTGAATAAAATAGTTGGTTAATTCTAGTAAACACATGGGGCATAAAACTGAAACCTAACAAGATAAATTTGTCCTGTGTAGTGAACGGTTTCCACTCTAATTAATCTTTTGCGATATAAAATACATTGATCTAGACAACACTGTTATTTCGGTTGCTCTAACGAAATCTTGGGCTGGATCCTTTCACCACATAAGTTACAGTAGCTCATGAAACAATGCTGTTGATTTGTAGAGAGTATATAGTTTATTGTGTTTAAAATATGGTATTGGTAGTGTACACCATTTAAATCAGAACTGGGTGAAGCTGCTGCCGTTTTATAGTAGTTCTACACATGACTTAAATTATCTTTATAGTTTTACATGATCTCTTATTCAAATAGCTTTGAAAGAAAACTCGGTGTCCGAAACGTATTTTACATTCGTGTCTAAAGATTCGTAGTGAACTCAATTGTGACAATTACAAGAAAATAAGAACATAAATTCATCAAAATTACACAGGATATCTGCTGGGTAAACAAGACAAAGAATATTCGTAGTCGGGTATCTCTAATGTCCTTCGTAAACTTTTTAGGTCTCTATTCACTGATGTGGATTCCAGATTCTAATCGTTAGATCAATACATAACGCTAAACTGAGCGGAAATTAAATATACATAAAATCAACATTCGAATTCAAGAATTGTAAATCTTGATATTGTAGGTTCCAGTCAGGCGACACATTGCTATGTGTGGAATAATAGTGAGTGGCTTTTCTATTTGAACATATCGAATTAACACAATCTTGTAGATTAATACACAATGTACTGTGTTAAACAGTTAATTTTTATAGACTCGTTCAATTTGAAATATTTTAATAAGTATTGTTAAATAATATCATTACAGCCAAAATAAAATCCTTAAAGGGGATATTAAAATGTTGTAAAATGTGTAAAAAGTAAAGTTACTTTATTTAAGTTATTATTAAGTATAATAAAATTAAACTTAAAGTTGGCATATCTTTAAGTTTCAAATTTAATGTATTTTCCTCTTATAAAATACAAAATACAAGAATATTGATTAGGTAGTACTTTTATTTTCTTAGCTACAAGAAAGTGTTTATGAAGAGAATATTTGAACTGAACCAAATTGTGTGTGAGCATCGCATAACAAGAAAAAGTTGCTAAACAAATTAAAGTATGTACTTTTTGTGAATAAACAAGTAAATATTGTATAGAACAGATTTTTATTTGATAGCCAGTGTTTTGGTAATAAGATCAGCTTTGTTCTCGCAGCCGGTTCTATGCAATGAAACAACTCGGTACAATTTCTTTTTATCTTTTCCCTTGACCTAATTAACGTTACAAGACTTAACCTGCCTTCTCCCTCTAATATGGTTTTCTTGTTGTAATCTAATTTAAACACAAGTATACTAAAAGGTTGTTTACTGTTTTTAAGTAAATAATTTTGTTCAAGTATTTTTTTTATAAATAATGTTTTCCTAGTACTAAATGTGTTTAGTAATTTTTTTATACTTTCGACGCCAAAATTTCGTCACTTTTAAATGAGTAATAGTAACCAATATTTAACAATAGTTGATATTTTCATAATGAGACATGCAAGGTGTAATAGGACTACGACTTTTGTTTAGAAAGAATCTAATATTTCTTTAAGTTTTTCTAAAAATAGATGTTCATTTAATTAACTGGTTATAATTTTCAACCTTATTTTAGTGTTACTCTGAGGACTCTTGTTTAATTATAATCCATGTCAAAATCACTTTGAATTTTCAACGTGATACAGTCTTTAAGGTTGCAGATTCAAATATTGTTAATATTGAATAAAATATTAGAAGCACAACTAATAAATAGTCCATGTTGTGCAATATCCAAGATTATATGTGTTTTATTATAGAAATGGCTGCCATTTTGAAAGATTTATTGAATAACGATAGCCAACGAAGCTATGATAGTAATTTTTAAGTCCTTTTTGCAATAAGTTAAGATTGAATCGCTTACTTCTACATAATGACAACGTTATGTTTGACCGGACTGCTGTTATTTTATGTATACTTTTCCAAAATGTATAACACCGATACATTGAAATATTACGAGATAAAGAGGAAGGGGTGCCAATAATAGATGTTACTAACTGGTTTTAAATAATTTTCATTATGTGCGTAAATGCCACTATAAATATTCCTTATTTGACAATATGCGACACTTTACATTTTGTGCTAAGGAAATTAAAACTGTACACCATTAGTCAAAAATGTTTACAGTTTAAATATTTGAGTGAAGGTTGGGCTCACCCATTATTAATCAATTAATATTCAATTTTAAATAAATACTCAATTTACAAATATTCTTGAAAATCGAATATGTAAGTGAATGTTTAGCTATGTATGATATGACTATAAATTAGCAGTGTATGTAAGACAATAGAAAGCTTAAAAATGGCTAGACCACTTAAGACAATTCCCAGTTCGTTTGTCAACACAAAGCAAGTCGACAACAATAACGTCTCCATAGGATACTGAGTAATGGCTTTCTAACTAAGGCTTTCTCTGGAGTAATAATTACTTAAAAGCCTGGCTCGTTAAGGGATTATTACTCCAAAGTAAGCGGGAGAACCTAGATGCGCTATAACAAAAGGGAATAGACTTTTCCAGCAGCAGAGTTAATATTGTTCTAAGCTTGGATTGAAAATGAAAAAGCTTGAGATTCAGCACACACATACAAAGATATAAATATATCTATTTGGCTTAGCGTCAACAAGGTACATTATGGGTTGGTAACCTTTCTCTTCTATCTCTCTTTTCGCAAGATTTCATGATTTTAGACTGTAATTTTCCACGAACTTAAGTTCCACACAGGCAAAATTATGTAAAACTTTGATGAACATATTCCCTACAGAATTTGCCTGACCGTTATCGATGCTCACAAGAATATCTCTTGAACGAATTTAGCAACATACTTTGTATTCTTGAAACTCCATTTCTTGGCAGCCTATAACAAGATCGATGATAAGGCATGTCCCACATTATATTCTTAGAAAAACCTGTTGATAATCACATAACCTAGCGTACTCCATCATACATAATACAAATTGAGAAATAATTGCGCTATAGGCTTTAAATTTAATATATTCCTAATATTACTAAGCGGAACTTTTAAATTCCTTATTTGTCCGTTTGACTGTCAGTCTAAATGTTTCTTCCAGGCATTAGAGAATGAATTGAAACATCCAATTTTCGTCTACATGACACCAAATTTTATTTAGAAATAACAATTTTTACGCAACCTAGAATTTGGTTTAGGGTTAATTAGGCTAACTGTTCAAAGAATATATAAAGAACATATTGAAATATAGATTTTATATTTATGCGTGAAAGTATAATTCTAAATAAGCAACATGAAGTTTGACAATGTTTACGTCCCTCCTTGGATGTCCCTGTCCTTTGGCGGATAATTGAAATATAGCATGGAAATGCACGATATCCAGATGTGCAACAATTGGTGGGAGCCCCATTTTATCTATAATTATACAAGATGTATAATTAGTATTCTGCTATATAAAAATAAATCTCTTTATTGACTAAGATAAAAATAAAAATTTTCACTAAGAATATTACTTTAAATGAGAAAAGCTAATTATTCATATCGTAATTAATACAATTCTATATTTTTTTAAAATTAAATCACATTTATTTTAAAGTGCAATTAATTTATACCCGTACGTTCCTCGATATTAATAAATGCAACAGCATCAAGAAAATATCGTCTATATTTGAAAGACTTTATTGTTTATACCCATCAATGGGCTACTAAAATGGACAAAGACTTTATTGTTATTTTTATGGGCGAGGTCTTATGGCCCAATCGTCTGCCCGTATTAAAGTCTATTGGAAGTAGGATATTTTTATTTTCAGTAATTATTTTTTTAATGTCTTGAACTTAACTTATTTAAAACCTGAGTTTATTCATGCAAAATGTATAAAACTCTGTATTAGTTATGATAATGGTTATAGATATGCAATATAAATTTTTCGTTTCAGTAAATTAAAAGTAATACTTGACTTGATACTTGGTTTCAGAAATGCGTTCTTGTTACAAAATAACAACTCTAATCAATTGTCTCAAATTGCATAACGAAGACTGATTCATTACTTATCTGAAAAAAACATATAAACTTAATGCCTAGTACAAACGAAACAACTATAAGCTGTCTACATTGCTGAATTGATAAATAAGGTAGAGCAGCGTATTAAGTAAAAAATAATCAACACCTCCAATTTAATAGATAACGATTCTAGAAAAGTCACCGTAAGGAAACCAATGAATCCTGTATATTTGATATTTTATCTGTTTAAATTTGTAGCATTTTCATAAAAATACAATATCGGTCGGAAGCGCTATATCAAAATCTTGAAAGATCTCTTTGAAACGTGATTCAAAATATCTCAAATAGTTGAGCCAAAATCATTAGCATAACCATACGTTTAAATTTGACAGTGGATAAATTAGATACAACGAAACCTGCTATACTCACGGTTTACAATATAGGCGATACTCTCGAGTTAATTTCCAAACTGAAGTTGGAATATCAGTCTGTAATCCTGTACATTATTAACAACATTATACAATAAAATATAAAGTATTAGGATAGAAATATTTAGTTTAAAAAAAGAACGCTAAACAAAAAATACAAAAGTTGAAATTTCCAGATACTATTTGGAAAAACATGGCATGACATTTAAACTTTTATACGCATTATGTGTTCCACAATTTTTTTTTTTTACAAAATATCTAACATCATGAAATCTAAAATTTCAGCTCGTGAAATTCAAAGGCATGTCTTCCAACTTGTTGGAATATACGGAAGACATAGGCATAGATAGCTGTGCAAAGGAATGCACGTCATTAATATTATCGACTGAAACTTGAAGACCTTTTCAGAAATTTTCCGATGACTGTATTACAACACTTTACTACATCGAAATAAAGCACTTCTATAATTCACATTTTTGTCACTACTTCAGTGTTTAATAAATCATTACGCAAACATGTATGCTCTTAATTGTTTTATACTCTCAATGCACCATGCATGTAATTATGATTTGGGAACAACCTAACTACTTTACTATATCGCTAACATTATTTATTTGGAGGGAAATTAATCCAGGCTTCACATAATAAATTAAAAGTCTGTTAGAACAGTCAACTGTCTCATCGCAAATTTGAAATTTGGGAATCACCGGCTATAGATTCGGATGATTGTGTTAAATTAAATTAAAATTTCAATAGACACTTTACTCTGAACATTCAACATTTTATCTGTTAAAAGTAACCCATCAAAGTTGGTGTAGGGTCATGTTCTTGTTAAGGATGCGTAAAAATGCTCATACTTCTCTAACAACTTAACGTCTAAAGACTCACTCAATCCAGGAAATAAAGTTCTTGGTTCCTAAAGTCTCTCAACTAATTTGTTCATTTAAACTTCATACAGGTTAGATAATTAAAGGTGACTTACAAGCACTTCAGCCCACTTCAATAACCAACTCCGTCAAGTTGTTTTAATGTTTACTCCAAAGTCAAAACATTTCTCACACAATTGTTTGTGTTATTTCTGCCTCACTGTTGAGAGTAATTTTCAGTCAACTTTCGGAACAACATATAAAAATGGATCTCCCACATTGAGACTTAAAAATCTCAAGAAGTTAACAGTTTTATGGAATTATCGAAGTGGCGTGAACCGAAAGACTGATCTTCAAAACTTTAATCCTCCCGTCTTTAACAAAGCACAAATATTGATTTTTTCTGAGAGCGTATTTAAAATTTCAGTTATATAATTTTGAGCTATTAAAACGATTTTTTAATCAAAAAATATTAAAGAAGTATAGTAATAAATAACTGTAAATCTATCTATAATATGCTATTGATAAGTTACACGATATTTGTCTTTTAACAGAACGATAGGGAATAATATAAACCACATTTTCAAAGTGTGTTTGTTTTGTCAAAGAATAAAAAGGATTCGAAAACAATTCAATACGACAAACAATTCTGTCACCTAACTCTACTGCCAAATTGTCACCTTGTCTTTTGGACTTTGTCATTCTTATATATATATATATATATATATATATATATATATATATATATATATATACATTAAAAATTTAATGCAAATTAGAAGCAGTTTCTTAATTAAAAGCATTCTTTTTATTCTAAAATACAAATAACATTTCAATTGAATGAAAATAGTATGATTTTTGTATTTAAATTACTATAAAGTCTAAACTTACCTATAGTCTAAGAGCCTAATGCCAATTTGCACTCTATAAGATCAAATTGTGTTGATGAAATCGATAAAGGGATGATTAGATAAATAATTATATTGATTAATGTCAACCAGGTTAAATTTTTGTGAAGGTCAAAACGAGAGAATATAATAATCGTTGAAATTATGAAACAATTATCTTTATAAAAATAACACTTTTATCAACAAAGCAAAACTGGACAACGAAGCTGAAACTGTAAGTTGTCCAATCACAGACTGAAGGCTCTATAGAAGGGTAATAGGTACCAAGAATGTTTCTGATTATTTAAATAATGTAGCTATATTTTTTTTACCATTTCTAATAATTAAATAAATTCATCTAAGTATTGTAAGGCTGCTAGATGATGAACATTCTAAAATTTAAAAATAGAGTATTAGTAACTGAATGGTGAAAGTTTTCTTTAATCTAAGTTTAAAATTTAAAGAAAAAACTTATGAAATGTACCTTAATTCGACTAGACAGGAAGGGTATAATACATAATGCATAGATATAACTGTTGAGTCGATAGGTAGTCATATCACGTATAGCTAAGCATCTGTATAACGAATAAGCAAACTTTACTAGTTAACTCGGACAATAACTTCAACTTTGATTAATGTAGAAACTTTAACAAACTGTCACACTGAATTTACTAAGTGTAACCTCACACCGTTACTGGACTTGATAAAAAAACTGCGTAAACATTTCATAAACTACTTTAAATTAGGTCAACAAATCTTTCTAGTGCAATATATTGTATCAAAACAAAGCATTATATTACATTCAATTTTAAATCTTAGAGGCCTTTTGTGAAGTAAAGAAACGGTTTCCATGATCAATACATATTAATTAAAACTAGTAGAGGACAAGAGACTATGAAACTACCGTTGCAAGTCCTGCAAAGGCAAGTAATTAAACAATAAAAGTTGAAGAGAAGGGTCTCATTTTAACCGTCCTTACCATGGCGATATAAAACCACAAATTAGAGCTTGGAAGTGAGCTCTTGTTCAGACTAACACAAACCATTCCACGGTGAACTTACTCTCGTTGAATGTTCTCTTTGGCGTAGTGTCATCATTATAATGTTTTCATTTAGGAAGATTTTCATTAGGATCCAAATCCATCGAACCTACTCCATTCAACTCTTTATTGGGATGCATTTTTTGACTCCACATGATATTTATAGCAAGTTATTAATGCATTTAACAGTAATATTTAAGTCCTCCGGTTGACACAGAGACCAAACATTGGTTAAAAATAAGCTTATTGAAATAGTTGGGCCTCGTTACCTGAAGTTTTGGTGTACTTAAGACGGCTCTCCACACCGACTGCATAGCCCTCGGTTATAAACTAAGATATTCAATACTGTCCGCGCAAGACATAATTTATTAATTAGAATCATTATGACTTTGTATATTAAGATTTATTTTACTTACAAAGTCCATTGCGGTATGTGTTCTTTTGTGGTTTACATACGTTATGATCAGTGATAGAATATTTAAGCTTCGAATAAATTAAAAGGCGTATTTATCACTGGTTATATTCTATTTATGAACTTATTTGATTATGTTGACTATTGCAACTGACTTACTATGAGCTTTAAGCTGAAGCCATGATGTCGTTTAGTACTCATCAGTCTAAATATCGATGTCAACGGGCAATAGCACGTGGGATTTTAACAACGTACGATGAAGGTGGACATTGTATTAATTTCTCTGCCCTATATGCCAATCTCATATTACAAAACTATCAGTTACACACGGTCCTGAACACTATTGTCTTGTAAATAACAAATACATTTTATTTTACGTTATTTATAAATACCTTTATAAACACAGTACCTAAAATAAATCATGGTCACTGTAAGATATCCTTATATTCTACCCAATAATAAAAGATGAAATATAATATAAAAATAAAAATTTTTCATTTTCGTACTACTTTTTCGCTCTGAGAACCAATTTTTAATTAATAAAATAAAGTATTATCTATGACTTTTGAGAGGATAGTTCCTGCATTCATATGGGAATGTGTGGCAGGATCTTTTTTCAGTAAAACTAGTTATGTTCTTTAATGCATAAATACTATACTAAAATATTTTACTCCCAGTTTTAATCCATTATAATCTCATATTAATCGTCTCATCTTTATGAATTGACTTTAGGTATTGTTTATATTTTTTATTACAAGTTTACTCTATACATCACGTGTTTAACAGATAACATCCTGTCGTTGATACATAATCTAAAACATTACACGCAATAAAAAAGTCCCAAAATAATTTAACATATCGTACAGTTTAAAGTGACTCTTTAACAAAATTTCAATACTTAACCGTCTCAAAGTAACTTAACAAAGATGATACGAAGGCAAGCCCTTTGTGAACCACAGTCAAGGGAGGAAGAGCCACAATGAGCTCTGGCCTTTCAGCTGACTTTATGTCTATAGGGTTAGATATTGGTTCCGGGAAATTAAATGGCTGCCCTCTCAAATCAATTACTTAATTTAACAGCTTAACACGCTGACATGGTAGTAAATGCGTACCCAAACGATGGGAGTGTTTGGAATATTTGATTAGACTAATACAGTTTTAGTAACTCTCTGTAGACGTATAAAATGCATTTAGCTACCTCTGATAGTCTTAATATAAATTAACTTAAATTGCTACTACAGGTTTAGGTTAAGACAAAAATGTTATGTTTAATTAATCGCCCTTAAAGATTACTTTTTCTTAAAGGTATATGATTCTCTTTAACATATTTTATTCACGTTTCTCAAAATTACGAAAGTGCCCATTTCTCAGCATGTAATTACTAATTTCACAAGAGCTGGTAAAAATGTATGTCTTTCTGATACAAGTGAACTTAAACTAGAGCTCTACTATTTTAAATGAGAAACGTGTTCCAACCAAAAATCTACTGCACCACCTTAAACATCCACGCCGTAAAACCCAAAACTTTATAAATTATGCATCTGAGACAACCCATTTGATCACTAGGTAATCGTACCCGTCTTAAAAAATTATGTGAAACAAATTTTATTTTCTTCTATTTTTAAGCTTTTAATTATTATTTCCTTAATGTTTATGCTGTTTGATTTATTCATGTACATAATCGAATTATTTTCATACTGTTTTTAAACACTTTTATTCAAATAAATTCCATTTCATACACTGTAAAATATTAAATTAAGTTAAAGCGCTTGCCAGATTTTATCGGTTGAAATTTGTCGTGTACTACTAATCTATACTTTGTCCAGTACTTTAAACGATATATTAGGAAAAACCCCACATACTGGATATACCAAAGTAAAGTCTGAAATTACGTAATTGATTTAATATACGACAGTAAAACACTGATATTAACTCACAGCAGTTAAATTATAATAAATTAGGATAATCTATTTTGGTCTGCACAATAATTATAATAGTTTTATAACTTGGAATCTTAAATTAGAACTGCAGTAAAATTGTATTTTAAAACTGTTATTGTTTCGAAAATTCCAAAGGTATAAAAATTAAAAAAAATTAATGCTAACACTTCTTGATAGTTACAATAAATATAAATTCCTATGATTTAAATTCCTTTCTTTAAAAAGTGTAGTAATATATTATTTTACAGTTGTAGCTGTATTTTGTTTAAAATTATAATACCTTTTGTCCAACCCTATTAAACGTCCATTTCAATCTTTTGTGACTTTGATTGTTTTTGCCTTATAGATATAGCTAAAAATGTCTTTCTTTTGACTTGCTAAACAGGTGGTTTAGCCTGCTTGAAAATTATAATTAAAAAACCCATCTAAATGTATATTTATTGCATTAAAGGTAATTATTAAATTTAAAATGCTTCAGCACACTAATACTAAGGGACACTAATTGCTAATAATTATTGAAAGATGTATATTTCCGACTTTATACCCACATTTAACTTTAAGATGTATTAAGCCATGCTTGAGTTGCCAGAAGGCTTTACCCTGGATTAGCTCTCCATTACTTGATGAGACATTTGTGGCTCTCGAGAGGTCTATGTCTGTGTAATTTTGTTTGAAACCACTCGTTTTTTAATAGAGTCCTTGACTTTACACAACCCGTCAGAAGCTAGAAAAAGGGGATTTTTATAATATTAAAATCCTATCGTTCCTCAGTTATCTGATTTTATTTGTGAAACTTTACATTATATAAGTTGAGACGTCGCACATAGGATTGTTGTTTTCAAATATTAGCACAATTTCCTGATGATTTTATGATGAAAACTGCATGTTTAATAATGGATTGGTTACAGAATTTGATCGAAGTAACTTATTTACTATTAAATAAGTATAATTTAAACATGAACAATTTCCATACTAATGAAAGTTAAGGTATTCTTAAAGCCAAACAGGGTAATCTAGACTAAGAGAGAACACATATCGATAAAGTTAGATTCCAGGCGCTAAGCGTAGGCGAGATTGACCTAAATGTAAAATTCGCGTGGAATTAACCTTTCCCACAACCGCTCTTTTTGGCTTTGTACAAGTAATTTATTCCACTTACTGATGCAGTAACCCAGGATTTGTCTTTGCTTTGAAGCGGAAAACAGTTTCTTACTATTTCTAAAACCCGTGGTTTTCCTTTTTGGTGATTCAAAACAAAAAAGGAGACGGAGAGCCCACTTTACTGATACTACCGACTCCCTTCTTGCAATTACAAGAGCGCGTAGTGATAGTCAGAAAAATATAGCTAAATTTTTTTAATTTTTAGAAAAATTACTGGTGACATTTTCAATCTTTTTGTCTACTTTTTCTACGGTGACATAAGTATCATTTTTGTAAAAGTATTATCGTTTTATGCTTTAAAACTTTTTATATTCTCTCAATTTTACCTTCATCAAATTTATACTGGTTGATATTATTTAATTTAATTATAATGAATTTAATTATTTATCTTTTGTTCATCAGTTTCATAAAAAATATACACTAGGCTTATACAGTGGAAATTGGCTATCGGCCCCTAGAATAATAGTAAAGTTACAGTTTAGAGCGACTGAAATGCAAAAATCATCCAAATTTTAATTATATTGCAATAATATTTATATTGGAAAATTATAAGATAGTTTTTAATGAAGGAGTCCCTTTTATACTCTTTAAAATTTTATTGTACATCTCACAATTATGATAGTACAATGAGGAGTTGACACTTTTGCAGCAATTTTCAAGTCTGGAGACAGACTTGTTTATCGTATTGAATTGTTTCCGGAACCTTTATATCGTTTGACAGAACAAACTCACATTGAAAACGTAGATTATATTACTCCTTATCCTTCTGTTCAACATGATCATAGCATGTTACATATCCATAGCATACTATTGATCAATGTACGGTTATTTATTCCTATACGTCTCTAGTATTTTTTGATAAAGAGAATCGTTTTAATAGCTCCATATTATATAGTAGAATGTTTAAGACGTTTTCAGACAAAAAAGTCAGCACGTATGGTTTGCTTTAAACTGAGAATTTAATTTTTTTTTAATTATGGCCTTCCTGTTCCCATCACTATGAATAATTTCTTACACAACTGACTTCTTGAGATATTTCAGCAACGGTGTAAAAATACATTTTTAAATGTTGTGCATGAGACTTGTGAGGAAGCAAGAACTTTGTTTCCTGGATAGAATGAATCTCTAGAACTTAAGTTATAAGATAAGGATAATCTTTTTGTGGTTTTCCATTTACAGCGTCCTAAACAAGAGCATGAACCGATACCACATTTGTTAGGTTACTTTCAAGGTATAAAATGTCGACTGTTCAGTGAAGAATCAATTTAAATGAAAACGTAATTTAACGCAATCATCCGATTTTATGGCAAGTGATTATTAATTATTTCATAATTTATTCAACACAATAAGAAAGTTGACTGAACTATTAGTCCTTTAATTTAATATATGAAGCCTATACTAATTTCCATCTAAAGAATAATGTTCTCAATATTCTGTACTAGTAAGTTTGATCCCGATTCACAAGTACATGCATAGTACAATAAGACTTTAGAACGAAGAAGGGCATATACATGTTTGCGTAATGTTTTTTACATGGTAGTAGTAAAAGAGAATGAGAATTTTAAAAGTGCTTTACTTTTATTTAGTAAAATGTAGTAATAAAGGCTCGGACAATTTTCGAAAAGCTATCCAGGTTTCAGATGATGATATTAATTTCGTGCATTCCGTTGTACAGATATTTTTGACTATATCTTCCGTAAACTTCAACAAGTCGGAGGACAGCCTTGGAATTTCATAAGCTGAAAGTTTTGTTCTGATGATGTTAGATTGTTAGGCTACCACACATTTCATCCATTATGCGAATACAAGTTTAATTTTATTCCCGTTCTCTTCCGATGTATTTCAATTTTAAATTTTTAATTTTTTTTAATACTCTTCTTAAACTAGATAATGACTAGTACATTCGCAATTCCGTAATGAAACATGTAATAATATGACTCTGCCGACAATGTCAGTATATTTCCAATCGGTATTGTAGTTCATGAAGGGGGAGGGGGGTTATGGTTACTAAGAAACGTATTTTATAAATTTTAACTTCAGTCTGTATTTTTTTCAATGTTTTTCAGTCTGTACGATGTAGGCGAGTAATTTTAACTCGCCTAGACATTGTAAACCACTACTATAGCAGGTTTGTTGTGTCTACTTTACCCATTGTTTAAATTGAACGTGTGGTTACCTAATGATTTTGGCTCAACTATTTGAGATATTCTGAACCGACGTTTCAAAGAGATCTTTCATGATTTTGCTAAAACGCTTCCCACCCTTATTGTATTTTTTATGAATATTCTAAAAATTTAAAGAGAGAAAGTATCAAATTTACAGGATACTTTGATTTCCTCACAGTGTTTTTTCTAGAATCCAATTACTATTTATTAAGTGAGAGGTGTTTATTATTTTTTACTTAATACGCTTCTGTACCTTATTTTGTTAATTCAGCAATGTGGACAGCTTATATTTGTTTCGTTTGTACTAGGCATTAGGTGCATGTGTTTTTTTTTAGATGAAGCAATGAAGCAGTCTTTCGTCCAATGTAATTTGAGACAATTGATTAGAGTTGTTATTTTGTAACATGAACGTATTTCTGAAACCAATTATCAAGTGAAGTATTACTTTCAATGCACTAAAACGAAAAAAAATTTAAATTGCATATCTATAACCATTATCATAATAAATACAGAACTTTTTTAAATTTGGCAATAATAAAACGCATTAAAAAATTATTACTGAAATTTAAAAGTCCGCCACTTTCAATAGACTTTTATATTGACCGAGTATTGGGCCATAACACTTCGCCCATAAAAATAACAGTAAAATCTTTGTCCATTTTAGTCCTGGAATTGGAGCCCGTTTTTTCGTTCTAAAGAATAAATTCTCTCAATTATAGACGATCTATTCTTGGTGCTGTCGTAATTGTTAATATCGAGGAACGTAATTGCACGAATTCGCACTTTAAAATAAATGTGATTTACTTTAAAAAATATTGAATTGTATTAATTACGATATGAAATAACCTAGTTTCTTCTAAGCTTTTCTCATTTGAAGTAATTTTCCTAATCAAAATTTTTATTTTTATCTTAGTCAATACGTCAGAGATCTATTCCTATATAGCAGATATTAATTATACATCTTGTATAATTCTAGATAAAATGGAGCTACCACCAATTGTTGTACATGATACCATGAATATTCATGCAATATTTCAATCATCCACCAACGGAGAGGGAAATCCAAGGAGGGACATCAACATTGCGAAACTGAATAATTACAGGTAATGTCTAATTTCAGAGCTATAAAGAATACACATCGAAACAATCTTTTTATATACTTTTATTCGATTTTCCTTATCATAATTACCTTCAATAATGAAATATTTGACATATTTTAATAATGTACAATTTACAATTAAACCACTTCGGATAACTAAACATGTAAAATTAAATACTGACCAAAACTATACAACATAATATATCGGCCATTAGAGTTTGAGATTTAACGTTGTTTTTCATAGGGTAAATTCAAAGTAGCTTCTCTACAGTTTAGTATGAAAAAAAGAAATATTAAGAATAATCAATTTAACATAATAGGACTATATATTATCATAATATATTATTAGGTATTATTGTCCTTATCTGTGCTTAATTAAGTACAAGTCTTTGCTTTTGATAAAAATGAGTTTTCCTAATTCTAATTCTAGCCTCAACACAGGGGGTGCCAAATGTAGCCGACTTATTATCAATGTAACATCAAATATGATCATATTATCACTTTTATTATGATGCATTTGATCAATTTCAAGTATGATTCCTATACCGATAAGATAAATATCAAACTATTTCGAAAATATGTAATTGAATTCAGTAGTAAGATGAGTCCGTCGACGATATCAGTCTTTTTCCAATCGGTATTGCGGTTGCACAGGTAAGATCGTTACACCAGCAAATACTACAGTTGAATGGATAGAGTTACTAACGAAGTCACTTTAGCGAAGTCCACTTTCAATCTGGAACTCAAATCGACAATGCAGCCCACGCTGTAAATTGCAACTACCGCAGACTTCGTGCTCTCTGCGTTATCACTGAAGTCTAAGACTAGAGTGCTGTTACATTAATGATTTTGGCGGAAATATTTAAGATATTTAGAGTTCTAAATATTATAGTTTCCTCTCTCTAAATTTAATGACAAAAATATAATTAATAGATTTACGTTCATTTAAATGAAAATAATAATAGTAAAATAATTTAAACAAGACACTTGTAATTCTTTTATTCAGAACATTGATGTTTGGGGACTTGCAGATTCTCATGGAAATCGCTTTTCAGTGATTAGTTTACCATACCCATTTTGAAGTTAAATAAACATATTAAAAACCATCTGAGAATGTATAAACCGTATGGCATTCGCTTATTTCGTTTTTTTTACCTTGGAACTTTGTTCAGATGCACGGTGGAGGGGTGAGGGGTGTGAAAATTGGCCCTTTTAGACTGGGGCTCAAACGGTAAGACCGCTGAAGCCAGAATGGGGGGGGGATCGGTGCGCCATCGGGGGACATCCTTGGTTTGCCGCCGGGTACGAGTCGCTAGCTCCCTTTATTTCGCGAGCTATTCAAGATGGCGTCACGAGCCTCTCGTGTAGGAGAGGTGATGAATCTGGCGTAGGGATTTTCTATTGGGCATGGTCCACCGGAGAGATCTGAGCTTAAAATTTGCTGTGCGCTGTTTGTCATTGGTTTGCGGTGCCGATGATGGACGATTGTAAATGGATGATTCGCAGCGATTCTTAACGGCTGAAAATTTTACCAAAGTGAAGAGCTTATGTGATAGCTCTTGGGAGTGCAAGTTGAACGTTGTTTCCAGAAATTCCGTATGTGGTCCCAATCCAATATGGCGGCCACGAGTTTGCGTATCTCGGGCGTGGTACGTGTTATGGCGACTTTTCATTTTGGAAGGTGTTCTACGTCGGGAGTTGGCAACGATAAGTGCCATAAGCTATTGATCAATGTCATGGTAGGATGGGGGAGGGGGGAGCGTTTCAAAAAGGGTGTCCACACTGTAGCCTAAATAAAAATTTAGCAAAAAATATCTGAAATTTTATTATCATATATCATACTTGGAAGAGTTAGTTTAGTTTTACTCAATATCCTGTAGTACCCTTTGTAATAATAGCTAATGTGTAGACAAGCTTTTTTGTTTATAATATGTATTAAGCTTACGTAATTTTTCAGGTGAGTAATGATTCAGCTTTCTTCTTATAGTTGGTGAGTATTGGTTAAGTTGCAAAGGATACATTTTTGAAATGAAATATAAAATCAAATATTATTTTAAATCCAATAATAATAAACGACGTCAAATTGTACATATGCAACTGTTACACAATTAATTATAGTTTAAATAATGCTATAAAAGTAACAATACAGTCTTTGTTCATTTTAAGTCCCGGAAGTGGAGCCTATTGTTAGATCTCTAAGAATGAAATTATTTATAGGCGTTACTTCTTTATATGGTGTCGTGATTTTTAATATGGATGAAGATATTCGATTGAGTTAAATTTTCAAATACCCTATACATTGTATAGGAAAATATTATAGAATGTATTATACATAAAAATGAACAGCAAAATGTGTTGCTAATCTCTAATATCGAGAAAATCTGGACAAATTCAAATTTACACGCAACAAAGATTTTCAGAAAATATATTAAGAAAATTATTTATTTTAAGAAAATTTCCACTCTTTAAAGTGGAAATTATACTAGGAATATTAAGGAATGTGAAAAAATATTAATAGTTATTCCTCATAATCAAATATTTATTGACATTAAACAGCTGTAGACTCTTCGGGTTAGTTTCGATAAAACGGAACAAACGTTTGATACTGATCAAGGACTGTATAATTGATATATTATAAAAATTGAAATATAAAAATATAGCTCAGATTCTCGTGGAAACTTACCGAATTGCCACAATGAATTTAAAAGCCCGTTCCTAGATTTGAAAAGAAAAACTGCATAAATATTTCATAGATTACTTTAAAATTAGGCCACATAAATCTTTCGAGTGCAATATAATTTATAGAAAACAAAAGCATTATATTATACTCAATTTGAAATCTTAGAGCTCTTTTCTGAGGTAAAGAAACGGTTTCCATCATCAGTGCATATTAAATGAAGAGGACTAGAGACCATGTGGTAGTCTACTGATTAAGATACTTAATATTTTTTTATATTTTGAATTAAAGCCTTAATAACTGATTAAATTAAATTAAATTTGAATTATGAGACATAAATATTATCTGCTTTTCGGATGCATAAATATTCCTGGTAAATTTTCAATACTCTTCGGATTGTCTATACCTTTATTGCATTTCAAAAAATACGATATAAAAAATAGCTCAATTAGATCCAGATGTTCTCGATATTAGTTATTATCAATAAATCTTTCTGTTTTTTTTATTTATAAAATGTATTAAATAATTTCTTAAATAAATTATAAGGCATTTTTAAATTAAAACTCGACTTACTATAAAATATACATAACATTACTTTAATAACTTAGTTGGCTATATTTATTGAACAAATGTTCAAGGATGTCAGCCATTACCAACATTCAACAATTATAGTCTTGGTTAATCCACGATATAAGCTTTATATGAGTGTAATCTTAATATATTTTTTAATACTAAAACATTCTTAAAATTACACGCCCTTTTACATCTTTAAAGACCGCACAATATGGCATGTTAAAATTTTTGGAAATAAATATGTAAATGTAACACACTCATGTTCATTTACTCTTATATTAAGATTCCATTTCCGTTTTTTGTTTGCTATGCATTTTAATTTCAACACAGAACTTTATTAAAAATTCTTTGTCAAAAACGTACAATTTTAAAGACAATCTCTGTGACTTTATTGATCTAAGTATTGTAAGGTTTCTAGATGATGAAATTTCTAAAATTAAAAAAAAACTA